>NC_056603.1:44302520-44516838 GCF_018340385.1 Cyprinus carpio
TCCCAATGGACCTGGGGGACGATAAATGACCACAAAGTGGAGTTAACAGGTGGGTTTAAGGGTACAGCATGTGATGTCAAATAACCGGGACCTGTAGGTGGTGGTTGAAGATCAATTTCCAATCTTAGATTTCCGATATAAGGAGGCCAGTACCCTCCACCCCTCCCAGTCGTACGAGGGTGTGGGAAAAGTGAAATGAGTGGAGAGGCTGCGGGAGGGGCATGTCCACAGGTTTGATCCAGGTCTCAGTCAGTGCCATGAGCTGAGACCAGCATGAGTAGCCATGGAAGAAATGAAGTATGCTTTGTTTAACAGCGGACGCAGTTCCAGAGACCACCGGAATAGAGAGCGTTGGAGGTAGAGGTCATAGGGACAGGCCTTAGATTTGTCAGGCAGGGCCTTTCCTTTTGACGTACATTAGCGTGCTCTCCGCGAGTGTGAGTAGTGATAAGTAAGATCGAACAGCACATAGTGACATACAAGTGTCCCAAAAATAATATTTGAGGAGACTGTACAAAAAATGGGGGAGAAAAGCAATACTCAAGTGCCCTGTCGTGTCCTGCTCGTTGGAGTCCCGCAGGTAGAGTCGCTGGTTTTACACACTCGTCTGTCTTCAACGAGGAGATCTTTCAACACGAGGGCTGCCCGCGAGCGCTGCCCAGCGGTGACCCCTACCACTTATATATTGCCTTGATTACCTGTGATTGAAGTCAGCTTGTCACGCCTCCCTTTTTAGAAACGCGAAACTGTGCCAGATCCCCGCGATTAGTCAAACGCCACAAAACCAAACGCCACAATCCACACGTATTTACCAGGGTCCAGACACAAATAATTTAAAGCAAAGTTTTGGTCCTGTATATTGGTTGTAAATCTATCTAGGAGTATGGCGTGATCTATGGTGTCCGAACTTGCAGCACTAATATCAAGTAAAACTAGCAATGAGATGCAACCATGGACGACGCAAGCAGCAAGATCATTTTGTAATTTTTAACAAGTGCAGTTATCTGTTCTATTGATGGGCCTGAAACCTGATTGAAATTCTTCATAGTGAACATTTTTTTGCAGGTAGGAGCACAATTGCGCATACACAACTCTTCTAAAAATTTTAGACAAAATGGAAAGATTTGCAAATGGGTCTGTAATTTTGCCAGTTCACTAGGATCTAGTTGTGGTTTCTTAAAGAGGCTTAATAACCGCCAGCTTGGAATGGTTTTGGGACGGACCTAAAGACAACTACGTAATAATAGTTAGAAGCTGTTCTAAACAGCCCACCACCTCCACGGAGGTGGCGGTGGGGGGCTGTTTCTTAGCGCACTGCAATACTTACCCTGTTTTTGGACTTTGTGAGCGGTCAGCGCTGGGAGGTTTCCAGCACGGCTCTCCGCTCTCTCATCTGGGCTTGCCTCTGCTCCAGTACCCGTAATCTGCTTCTCCATGGCCTCCAGCTCGAGCTGCACTGAATGCAGCTCGAACATGTCGTCACCTGCACTCAAAAGGTAGACAAACATCCGCCATTAAAGCAAGTAACAGTGAGTAAGGCAATTGTAATGTGTGTGAATAGAGTATTAGCGATGCACGCGGGGTTTAGCGCGGACACACGCTGGTGGATGCTAATGTTCTATAAGATACTAGCAGACTCGGGAAATCAAAATAAAACAGTGATAACAATGCCGCTCTGTTTTGTTTGTAGAATTACAATCGGAGGATAATATTCCAAACGTTATCGAAACTAAAATGGTGTCTTAAAATAGATTTCAAATAAAAAATAGACGATAGAGAAAAAGGTGACGGAGCTCCAAACTAGAGGCATAGCAGCAGCAAGAGCAAACATGAAGTGATTGTATAGTGAAATTTTAGGCTGGAAAAAAATTGAAATGGGACTTTTAACTTTGTCAAATTCTTGGCAGCTTTTTGTTAAGTTCTTCTGTTGTTAATTCCTGCACGTTTGTCGTGCTTGTGCGGTCCACTCGTAGCCCTTCCCCTATGTAACTCGACTCGCCTCTTCAGGAAGCAGGTGGCTCTCCGGTAGTACTTTGACACAGTGACTCTTATTAATTTTGACTTTTGTGTCAGGAAACTACACCCTGTCACCACATAAGCCACTTTAATCACAAGATTTTGAGGTCATTCTATTACAGCTTCTCTCCTGTTCTCAGCCATGCGTTAACGATTGGAAAGTTGACTTCTGCAGAGCTGGCCGTTGGTCAGTGTGTGATGTGGCCAGCATTGACAGATGATTGCTTGTTTGGAGCACAGGACAGAGGTGACCTTTGTCATAGCCTTTTTCATGATAGTCTTTATTCACACCCAGATTTTTTACTGATTTCTGTACCATAGCCTTTAGGCCGCATACATGGCTCAGGATCTCCATCCAGCTAAAGAGAATGAGAAACACAAGAGTTAAATGACTTAGTTATGACTTTTCAAACAGGTTTCACAAACATTCCCTCCATTTGCCATTAGTCATAAAAAGTCCCAATACTCCCACCCCAGAACTATTTTAAGGAATCTGAATAACTTACTGACACCTGTCTTAAACATTGAAATAGGAGTATTTTAAGATCCAAAAAAAAAAAAATAAATAAAAAAAAAAAGTACAAACTCCACCCTCTTCCCATATGTTAGGTTAAACATATTTACCTGAGGTTCAATGTACCAGGTGTCACATCTCCTGATATTTGGGCTGTCAAACACATACGCAGAGTGAGACGGGGGATCTTCCAGGTCGTGCTGTACAAAGTTGCATAAAGATAAGCTCATCATTGTCATCCCCAAACACACTGACAGATGGGCACGACTGAGATGCCCGCTGGTGCTGTGAAATCAGGAGGCGCGTTGTTCAAGACTTTTTGCATTCACTAAAATTATAGGGGGGGGTATCTGCGATTTTACTCAACGTGAAGAAACACAGAAGAAAAACAAGCCGTCTCATGGTGAATCTCTGAAATACAGAAGAGAGTCTGCAGAGAGGTGGTTAATGCTCTTCTTTATACAGTCGAAGGGGATGGATGAGTGTGGTTTATCTTTGTGATTATGTTCTGTGTACATTTGTCAAGTTTCGCATTGAATTTTCCTGAAATTCAAATATTTAAGAAACACATACAAAATCTTTGCTTGATATATGCATAAATACATCTCCGGGGGGGTTTTGAGATTACATTAAATGAAAAGCAAACAATTAAGTTAATTAAATAAATGGACAATCATGCTTTTTAATTCATTTATATTTTGATTTACTTTTTAAAATTAGATTTTTCATTATTGGTAGACCTTGCAATAGTGGTGTACCAGATCATCGGCACATTGAAATAAAGGTAAAAAAAAAATGAAAATAAATAAATAGTCAAGATAATAACAAATAAAAAAGTCAAGGCCAAATTAGTCAAACTATTTTACATTATATAAATAGTGTCTACTGAGTAGAGTAGAGTGTATTTCTTTCACAAAGACAACGAGACAAAGCTACTTTTGATGGATCATTTGGCTAAACACACAGTAACCATCAGTATCAACACATCTCCAATGAAGTGTATTTGAACAGGGTTTGGGAACAGATTCGGGATATTGTGTAAATCGTTATCATTTTCATAAGGTGATACACTTATCACATACAAACATTATCTGGATATCTGAAGATCTAATTTTATAACATTTATAAAACACCCATAGTAAAATATGCAAAACATTGTATGTCTTTAATAAACCCAAACATAAAACAGAATATTTCTGGGGTTTTCAATTATTGCCCGGTTGTTCATTACTGCCCAATAATTATTCAGTTATTTAAATTAGTATATAGTTATTTCAGATATTATTGCATTTAATAACATGTTAATTTGAAAATATACAAGATAAAATGTAGGTTTTTACAGAGTTATACAGTATATAGTGATATTTACTGTATTGTTTCCAAGCCTATATGTTATTATTTTAAATATTGTGTTAGATTCAGTTGTTTATATAGTGGAACTCAGTACTTTACAAATCATGCAGTGTTTTAGTGTTTGCTTTACATGGTGAGGAACTGATGATTACCATCTACAGGGAAGTGAAACTGTGCATGCAATCTTGACTAAACACACACACACACACACAGACACACACAGGGTACAGAAATGATTAATCTAATCTTGGCAAATGACTTTTTTCCCCATCACTTCTTGTTGCATCTATGTTGGAACAAAACACAAGGAAGCAAAACAATCATTTCAGGGACATGGTGAGTTACAGGCTAATGTTTTTTCCTTCTGTGCATTTTAATGAAGGCTTTGTAAAACTGCACAGTGTTTTTAGCTTTTTAAACACACTCCATCCTACACCAACAATGCACACTTTTCCTATCATGTATGCCTATGAAAGAACCAATCAGAGTAGGTATGGGGCGGGGCAACACATGTAGCCCCACCCCAGATGTAGCCCCGCCTCGATCTGCTTCTCTTGACACCTGCCATCTTTAGGTTCAATAAACCAAATATTGAAACAAAATACAGCATTATCATCAGACTTAGCTCATGTCTTTATATTATGATACATTTTCTATTTCTCAAACTACTGTGTTTAATATTTTGAACAGTAGACGGTGCTTTCATCCAAACCTATCAAGTATTTTCTGTAATTCAGACTCATTGCTTGCCTGGCCTTGACAACTGCAACTTCATTTTTTCCCCTCTAAAAAACACAATGTTTCAGAAGTGCTTGACCATTATCCTTGAACACAAACAAATTATTTTGCATTCACGACATGAAATTACAATGTGAATGGAAATGAAAATGCAAATGACATTTTCACTGTTAAAAGGGAATCTTTGTATGTACACCCACACACACGTATATACATACTAGGGCTGCACGATTAATCGCATGCATTTGTCATGCGTGTCTCATCAGTAAAGCCGGTTCCGTGATTAGCGGTAAATGTCTGTCACCTGTTTTCAAACGGAGCGGCAGTTAATACACAGAGCCGTAGTTCACTGACAAGCTACGCAATATTCTGTTCATAATTGAGATTATCGCATTCGATTATGAACACGATATTGCGTAGCTTGTCAGTGAACTACGGCTCTGTGTATTAACTGCCACTCCCGTTTGAAAACAGGTGACAGACATTTACCGCTAATCACGGAACCGGCTTTACTGATGAGACACGCATGACAAATGCATGCGATTAATCGTGCAGCCCTAATACTGACAAATATATACATATAATTCTTTGTGATGTGATTTTAGTAATAGTTCATCCTTACGGCTGGGGTGACAGACGGGGGTTAAAACGGTTCCTTTGATAACACTGTTGCTCCAGGATCAACAAAACATATGGTCTGTGAACTTTCAGCTGAACTGACAAAATGAATGTGATATTTTTATCATGATGTTGCAAAATCTCACCTGACCTTGATGCAAGTTCTACCCAGAATCCATCATTCGATTCCTGCGGCTGCCACAGAATAACTCTGTGAGGAGTGTCAAGGCCTGGCTGACTCATCATTTGTCTTGAAGTCTTTAATAACACTCAATATTGACATTTCAAACGCTTTCATCTTATGAACAACTGTTGTTTTTTTTTTTTCTTTTTTATCAGAGTTTTATCAAACCTGACAGATGTTTTTTTTTTCTCCCCAATTCAGACATTAAAACTCAAGTCCGCATTTCAGAAAGTGACTAATGCAAGCGGTTTAGAAATAAAAGTCATTATTTTTTTCTGAGAACGCTCAGCACTCTTCTCCAGTCTCTGGATAAAGCAAACACTTCCCTGTGGATTTACATGTGTAAGTCACTCGTCTGTCCTGCTCTCAGGCCATGATTTACATGAACAAAAATACAAACACTGTGAAAGACGAGATGAGAGTTGTTCATAAGAGTGTGCACAGACAGCTCTCCCTTTTATACCTACAAATGATGTTTTATTAACAAGGTTCGGGAGGAGCACGTCAGATACTTAGCCTAATTAGCACAGGTGGAGCACACTTAAGATAATCAACACTAGGGTATAAAATACCGCAGCAGTGTTCTACACAGAGTAGGTGGTAAAAAGTAGTGTTTGCTTGTTACTCGTTACTTTTTAAAAAAAAAGTAATCCGTTACTTTACTTAGTTACCCCCTTTGGAAAGTAATTTTTTATGTTACTCGTTACTTTTACGTTGCTTTTATGTTGCTTGACTTTGGGCAGAACCCAATATCTGTTCCTAAATGTGTAGGCCTACATAAAGTTATACTATGGAGGACATAACAGGTATTTCTTTTTGTGCTCTTTATTATATATATATATAATATATATATATAATATATATATATATATATATATATATATATATATAGTATCAATAAGCTCCTTAGGAACAACATGGTAACCTCAAAATTGGCCATATGTCTCAAAAATAAAACATGCATGCCTCATCTAAATTCCAACAGAAAAAATAATTAACTTAAAAATGGCTTGATGTCGATGGCTTGTGTTAATAAAATAAAATGGCACAATACAGTTTAGAGGCAAAGACATTTTAGCCAAAATAGAATCAAGCACACTTAAAGCATGACTAGCCTCAGAATTAAAAAGGCTATGTTAACTGAATATGCTGGCCCCTACTTTACAGTATGATGGGCAGATAGAAAAGAGGATATTAGGCATAGGCTTGAGTTGTCTATAGCATGGGTGGCAGACAACCTATTCCACATCAGCACAAAATGGGTGATTATACCTCATCAGGAGCAGTCTTTCAAAACGTTTATCTGAAAGTCTGTTTTCTTACAACACGTAGGCCTGTAGCTAACTTTCAGATAGGCTATTAAGAATTGGCTTACCTGTACAATTACACCCGGTAGGGTCTGCTGTCATCCTTGAAAAGTCCATTTTGGAGTGCGAGCGGTCCTTGACATCAGGGTCTCCAGGGTTGGTAGAAGACTACCATAGTAGCAGTTCTCTTCGCCTTGCAAGATATCCAGTGCTACTGTCATCGGTTTCAAAACACTGCAGTATTCCTTTAGGAATAGATTTTCGCACTCTGTCGGGCCTCTGATGTCCAGTCTAGTACAAAGCGTATTCAAATCTTGGGCCGGGATGTCACTGATACGGGACAAGGCATCGTGGAAGGAATTCCACCTTGTGGATGTAGGCATGATAATTTTTTTCCCACAGATTTTCTTCGACAATCTCAGAGGCCACGGTAGAACGGCTTGCCTTTGTCCAAATAGCAGCACACTTCGCCGTTGCACTCCTGTACACAGATTTTTGAGTCGTTTTGTTGGATGACAGCCATTTGTCGATGTCATTGCGACGAGATCAAATTGAGCGTATGCGAAGCACACCTAAAATGCGGGGGAAGAGAAAACTGTCCTTCTGTGGTTCCAAGCAACTCTTCCACATCTGTGAAAACTACACCTTGCTCATCTTGCTCTTCATCCTCCTCCTCGTCAGGCTCAGGGGGTGCATACATCTTAAAAGCTTTAACAAAATTCGACCCGTTGTCTGTAACGGTGGCGGTGATCCTATGTGAAAGGCCAAACGCTGAGTGAATCTGTTCCATTTCAAAGCCTATGACATCATATGTATGCCTGCCCTTTATTCTTTTGCATGCGATGGCAGCTTTCTCACGATTCAAGTTGCGTGGATTGATCCAGTGCACAGTGATTCCCAGAAAGCTTCGGTTATGGCTAATCCATATAGCCGCAGTGGTTGAAACATACTGCAAACTCTCCGAACGTTTTCTTTAATTCAATCTCCATTTTTAGATAACATTCGTCCAGTTAGCCCGTGAAAGTTTTACGATCTGACCATGGGCGCCTGTCTCCTGTTGTAGGTATTTTGCTTAGTTTCTTTCTGAAAGTGGGAGATTCGACAGTATTGATGGGCAACATTTCATCGACGATGAACGAAGCGACAAGTTTGTCCAACTCTTGTTTAGTTACCTCCTGGTGGTGAAAATGAAGTTTTAGCTGCTTATTTGGCGTTGGACTCGACATATCATCATTTCCTCGCCGGGGATCTTTAGCGACAAGCTTCATGTTAGCATGTTTTCCTTTCAAATGCTTGGTGAGGTTGGCAGTAAGTGCTTCTCACTTGCCATGATTGCTTTGCAGACTGCTACCAGCCTCTGTCACGTAGCGTGTGGAGCTTGTATCTATTGCGCAAGTGCGCAGGTGGCAGTGTCGCTGTCAAATCTAACCATGGGAAAAGTAACGTTGCGCCGAATTGAAAAATGAACTACGTTTCGTTACCAAATTTTCAGTAGTAGCGCGTTACACTACTTTTTTACCAGAAAAAGTAGTTACGTTACTTAGTAACGCGTTACACACAACACTGCCGCTGACTTACCTCTATCCATTGACGGTTTATCAGCATTCCGTTTGCACCTTTTGCCATCATATGGCAGACTCAGATTCTCCCATTTAGAAGACGAGGTCTATAATGGGGATTTTTCAGTTCTCTGGCCAATCTGCCGGGCCCAGGACCACTCTGCTAGACCAGCCACATGCTCCCCATGATGCCGAGGGTTAACCTTGCATCTACCGGCGTCACTTCCATTTTTTCCCCGGTGTCCTTTTACAATTCCTACAATCGGGAAGTGGGACCGCATTTAATCCTGAGGCAAACGGCGATTATTTCCGACGCTCCGTCCTCGCGAAGGTAAACAAAGCGGATCTGTACGATCTAAGCCATTAGTCTCTCAGCAATCTGCCAAAACCTCACTCCTAAATCCACAACAACACAGGCGGCCAATATATCGGGCCAAACTCGCAAGGCCCTGAACTCGCCTCGCTCGACACCTCCATTACCCCGCGGCACGCAGCAAAGCCTCACTGGCTTCCCGCTTCGACTCAACCGTTTACCGTGGCTCTTCCGGCCGCAGCGTCATCATGCAGCTGGGCCTCAAGCTCTGGCGCTAGCAGCACAGGCCGCGTTGCAAATACATTTTTAGGTAAGTTGCTAAAAAGTGTCGTTAGTTGCCAAAAGTTGTTAAACGACGTTGTGACACAAGGATCTTGATATTATTTTAGCCACGTCGCAAACGGCGTAGAATACAAAGAAAATTCTAAGATTTTTTCGTAATTTCACGAGTATTTTTTCCTGTATTTTAAATTATACTTCACTCAGATAAACAAATGAAAAAGATTGATTTGCTAGAAAATGATTTCAACTATGTACCTAAATGACTATTTCATTTTCCTCTTTCCTGTTTTCTCTTTTTTTTTTTTCAGCGAGCATTTGGTCTCACAGCGGACGCCACGAGAACTTTCCCGGTGGAGCACTTATGTTTTCTCTTTCGTCCAGCAAGCATTTGGTCTCACAGTGGACGCAGCGAGAACTTTCCCGGTAGAGCACTTACATTTTTTTTTTCGTCCAGTGGGCATTTTGTCTCTCAGCGGATGAAGTGTGAGAAAATCTCCTGGTCAAGCTCTCATTTTCCTCTTTCTTGTTTTCTCTTTCGTCCAGTGAGCATTTGGTCTCACAGCAGACGCAGCGAGAACTTTCCCGGTAGAGCACTTACGTTTTCTTTTGTCCAGTGAGCATTTGGTCTCACAGCAGACGCAGTGTGAGGAAAAGCTCCCGGCCAAGCTCTCATTTTCCTCTTTCCAGTTTTCTCTTTTTTTTCCAGCAAGCATTGGTCTCATAGCGGAGAAAGGCGCAAACTCGCCTGATCGGTCGCTCCAAATTACAACTATTCCCCGTTGCAGGCCAGCAGGGCCCGTCAGTCCAGGTACAATGAGCCACCATCACGGGCCCCCTGGCCAAACATTCAGACCCTTTCTCGAGATGCCAGCCCACCAAACTCGGCACTCATTTTGGGGGGGGGGGGGGGTCTTTAGTTCGGCAGCTGTCCTCTGCTCTTCAGCTTTTTGGGGGGAGTACTCTGGGTTCGGGCCGAACTCCGAGCTCGGAGCCCTCCCTCCAGACAGCACGCCAAATATGCATTATAAAACTTCAGTTAATTATATGTAAGTGTGAACTCAAGAATTATTGTTAATCATCAAAGATGAGGAGTCATGCATTATAGCATTTTAAAGTATATTACAATAGAATACAGATTTTAATTTGCAATACTATTTCCCAATGTGACTTTTTTTCTGTCTTATCAAATAAAACACAACCTGTTTTTCCATGTGTAATAGTTTTATTGTGTAATAGTTTTATTGCCCGTTTCACAGTTATAATCTTCACCCTCAAAAATAGTTTGCTTTTTAATCCACACAAAAGTACAAGAGAATATCACACCAAAGAAGAAAACAAAGACACAAACAAAAGGGAATCATCTCGATCTCACTGGATACTAATATCCTCACATCTCATAGTTTCAAACTCATAAAATCAGGCCTTGCTTTCACACAGAGATGTCGGTTTGATTGTGAGGACAAATGACCAAAGGGGCTTGAGTTGGATCCGTCTTTGTTGGGATGAGGATTGAAGTACGGATGGATGGCTCCGTTAAAGCTGCAGTGAGTGAACGAGTAAATATGTGACAGAGCCTCCCATATCATAGAAGGAGACCAGAGCCTCCTCACAGGCCCACAAACACTCCCAGCTTCCACGGTTTGGTCTCCAGATGGAGCTGGGACTGGAGGGTCTTCTAAAGCTCTGTACATTTTTTGAGCACAGAGCACGATGGCCCCAGTATCCCTTGCTGGGTTTGTAGGACACTTTGCCCTTCCGTTTCGCTCCGTCCCTCATCATCACCCCAAGCTCCCAGCCCACCTTATTCCCCACCTCCACCACCCAGAAAAGCTCTTCCCGAAGTGATGTGAGGTTTTCCCAAGACTCCTCCGACCAGGTCGAACTGTTGCGGGCCCGCCCGGGATGTCGTGACTTGCTCTGGTGTCACGCACCTCTTTACCGTCTTCAGGACACCTCTAAGTGCGGACGCGCTGTTACAGCGTCCAGAGTCACGTTTACTGCACAAAGACCAGATTCTTAGTTACTGAATGCCTGAGATTCTGCAAAGATTGAGAGATTTGTAAACATGCAAAGAGAAGAACTAGCTCAAAAACTGTTCCTACACATACCTGAGAAGCTGTGAATCCTTCTAATTTCTGTAAAAAAATAAAAAATAAAAAATAAAAAAAAGAAAGAAAAGATATAGTGAACAAATTTACAAATCAAATTTACAAGTGTGAGGACTGTCTGGACCATAATACATACACCTTGATACTGTTCAATTCTTCAATGTTACTGTAAAGTAGCCTACATTAAATTATACAACAGATACCATCCATATCCACATCTCCTCTTCAAAACAACAACGATCTCAGGTGCCATTCATGCCTGTGCACATAATTAAGTGCACTTAATTGTTTTGAATGTGCACTTTAAACCACAAAAGTATATTTTAAAACTGTACTTGCAGATAAATATAATATTAATAGAATAAAAGGCTACTTAAGTGACTAAAAAGAGACACTTCATGACCGTTTCTTAACACTCAAGTACACTTTTAAAAAGTGACCATTGTAATAATGTCACATTAAAACTTTTACTTTAAAATACATTTTGATGTTTCAAAAGAAATTGCATTAAAGTATATTTTACTGTATCATAAATGCTTCAGTACATTCAGCAGTACTTATTTCAAAGACAGTGTGTAATTATGAAATTACATATGAAGATGTACTTCAGTCCTACTTAAGTGGGTCAAAAACATTATAAGTTCAACAAAATTACATTAAATATAAATTTAAACTGCAATGCATTTTAATTTAATTGCATTTAACATGCAGTAAAGTGTCTGAAAACATTAAGTATGTTCTTTTAAAATATATTATTTCCATAATAAGTACTCTGCTGAAGTGTAGCCTACTTCTTTTCCATAAGGGCAAACAAACAGCACTGTAAAAAAAAAAAAAATTCAGACCTCTCCAACTCAGATTTTTATATTGACTAATCACATCTAAATTTTTCAATTGGCCAAACTGAATTTGTGTGAATTAGTGATCACATCTAAAAGTTTCAGTTGGCCAAACTGAATTAGTGTGAATTTAATTTTATAACTGTAATTAGGCCAATGGAAAATTTAGATGTAACCAGTCACTAGAAATTGAAGAGTTGGAGAGGTTTTTATTTTTTTACAGTTAGTGTAGTACGAGTTTCAAATAAGCCTATCCAAATGCTATTTATGAGCAATTGCATCCCAACTCTCAAATATAATCTCTCACCAACAGCGCAGAGTTTCTTCAGATGTGTCTCAATTTCATCCATTAACTCTGCCTTTGTGTTTCTCATTGTGCCAAAGTTTAACTCAGTGTCAATGGAAAGTGTCCAGTCATCTGAGAAACTCAGCTGGCACGGACGGATAGGACTAAGAAAGGCCAAAACACATGTAAAACATTTAGTAAATATACTATAAGTTTTACTTCTTAAATTGTTAGTCAAGTTTGACTAACCTGGATGAAGAGGATGTCATCTTCCTCATTCTTGGTGCGATTCAAAGACTCGATGGCCTCCTTGTACTTGAGAATGTCTTTTTGTATTTGTTGCGTCTTTTCGTCCATCTCTTTCTCCAAACACCTCCTCCCATCCTCCAGAGGAGCGAGCAGCACCTGCCCTGTTTTCCTCAGTGCCTCCATCAGTGCAGCAAACACCTCCTTTATCTCCTGCTGCTCCTTCTCTAGCAGAGCCTGTGAGCAGTGGACACATGTTGATAAAATGCATATTCTTGGTCTGGAAAACTCTAATCGGATGGGCTTGCTTTACATCATTTCTTTGAGTCTGGGTTAGTGTTGTTATTAAACCTAAATCTGAAGCAAAAATTATCTTTGAAAATTAGATCACGCCAAATTATTTAATGTATAATTAATTTATATGTATATCAGTTTGTGTGCAATGAATGAATATAATATACAAGTTTCACTTTTTGAATAGAATTAATGAAATAAATCAACTTTTTGATGATATTCTAATTATATGACCAGCACCTGTATAAATATATATTAATTGAGAGGCGAAGGGAAGGAAAAGATGTGGTAGAAAAAAAGTGTACAAGCTATAGGGATAACCGCACCCTGGAGAGGATTGTGAAACAAAAACCCATTCAAAAATGTGGGGGAGATTCACAAAGAGTGGACTGCAGCTGGAGTCAGTGCTTTAAGAACCACAACGCACAGACGTATGCAAGACAGGGTTTCAGCTGTCGCATTCCTTGTGTCAAGCCACTCTTGAACAACAGACAGCGTCAGAAGCGTCTCGCCTGGACTGCTGCTGAGTGGTCCAAAATTATGTTCTCTGATGAAAGTAAATTTTGCATTTCCTTTGGAAATCAGGGTCCCAGAGTCTGGAGGAAGAGAGGAGAGGCACACAACCCACATTGCTTGAGGTCCAGTGTAAAGTTTCCACAGTCAGTAATGGTTTGGGGTGCCATGTCATCTGCTGGTGTTGGTCCACTGTGTTTTCTGAGGTCCAAGGTCAACGCAGCCGTATACCAGGAAGTTTTAGAGCACTTCATGCTTCCTGCTGCTGACCAACTTTATGGAGATGCAGATTTCATTTTCCCACAGTACTTGGCACCTGCACACAGTGCCAAAGCTACCAGTACCTGGTTTAAGGACCATGGTATCCCTGTTCTTAATTGGCCAGCAGAGTTGCCTGACCTTAACCCCATAGAAAATCTATGGGGTGTTGTGAAGAGGAAGATGTGATATGCCAGACCCAAGAATGCAGAAGAGCTGAAGGCCACTATCAGAGCAACCTGGGCTCTCATAACACCTGAGCAGTGCCACAGGCTGATCGACTTCATGCCACGCCGCATTGCTGCAGTTGTTCAGGCAAAAGGAGCCCCAACTAAGTACTGAGTGCTGTACATGCTCATACTTTTAATGTTCATACTTTTAGTTTGGCCAAGATTTCTAAAAATCCTTTCTTTGTATTGGTCTTAAGTAATATTCAAATTTTCTGAGATACTAAATTAGGGATTTTTCTTAGTTGTCAGTTATAATCATCAAAAATTAATAGAAATAAACATTTTGAAATATATCAGTCTCTGTGTGTAATGAATAAATATAATATACAAGTTTCACTTTTTGAATGGAATTAATGAAATAAACTTTTTGATGATATTCTAATTATATGACCAGCACCTGTGTATACAGGTCCTTCTCAAAAAATTAGCATATTGTGAAAAAGTTCATTATTTTCCATAATGTAATGATAAAAATTAAACTTTCATATATTTTAGATTCATTGCACACCAACTGAAATATTTCAGGTCTTTTATTGTTTTAATACTGATGATTTTGGCATACAGCTCATGAAAACCCAAAATTCCTATCTCAAAAAATTAGCATATCATGAAAAGGTTCTCTAAACGAGCTATTAAACCTAATCATCTGAATCAACTAATTAACTCTAAACACCTGCAATAGATTCCTGAGGCTTTTAAAAACTCCCAGCCTGGTTCATTACTCAAAAACCGCAATCATGGGTAAGACTGCCGACCTGACTGCTGTCCAGAAGGCCATCATTGACACCCTCAAGCGAGAGGGTAAGACACAGAAAGAAATTTCTGAACGAATAGGCTGTTCCCAGAGTGCTGTATCAAGGCACCTCAGTGGGAAGTCTGTGGGAAGGAAAAAGTGTGGCAAAAAACGCTGCACAACGAAGAAGAGGTGACCGGACCCTGAGGAAGATTGTGGAGAAGGACCGATTCCAGACCTTGGGGGACCTGCGCAAGCAGTGGACTGAGTCTGGAGTAGAAACATCCAGAGCCACCGTTGCACAGGGGGTGTGCAGAAAAACCGGCTACAGAAAGGCAGCTCTGGACTGTTGCTCAGTGGTCCAAAGTACTTTTTTCGGATGAAAGCAAATTTTGCATGTCATTCGGAAATCAAGGTGCCAGAGTCTGGAGGAAGACTGGGGAGAAGGAAATGCCAAAATGCCTGAAGTCCAGTATCAAGTACCCACAGTCAGTGATGGTCTGGGGTGCCATGTCAGCTGCTGGTGTTGGTCCACTGTGTTTTATCAAGGGCAGGGTCAATGCAGCTAGCTATCAGGAGATTTTGGAGCACTTCATGCTTCCATCTGCTGAAAAACTTTATGGAGATGAAGATTTCGTTTTCAGCACGACCTGGCACCTGCTCACAGTGCCAAAACCACTGGTAAATGACCATGGTATTACTGTGCTCAATTGGCCTGCCAACTCTCCTGACCTGAACCCCATAGAGAATCTGTGGGATATTGTGAAGAGAAAGTTGAGAGACGCAAGACCCAACACTCTGGATGAGCTTAAGGCCGCTATCGAAGCATCCTGGGCCTCCATAACACCTCAGCAGTGCCACAGGCTGATTGCCTCCATGCCACGCCGCATTGAAGCAGTCATTTCTGCAAAAGGATTCCCGACCAAGTATTGAGTGCATAACTGAACATAATTATTTGAAGGTTGACTTTTTTGTATTAAAAACACTTTTCTTTTATTGGTCGGATGAAATATGCTAATTTTTTTGAGATAGGAATTTTGAGTTTTCATGAGCTGTGTGCCAAAAATCAGTATTAAAAAACAATAAAAGACCTGAAATATTTCAGTTGGTGTGCAATGAATCTAAAATATATAAAAGTTTAATTTTTATCATTACATTATGGAAAATAATGAACTTTTTTCACAATATGCTAATTTTTGAGAAGGACCTGTGTATATATATATATATATATATATATATATATATATATATATACTACGATGATTACATAAATGTGTCATGCTGTGTTTGGCTCTTGTCTTTATCTAATGTTGTTTGCTGAATGTGGCAGGGTTTGCATTGTAAATCAGCTCATTGTCTTTTCCTTGTTTTTTGTGGAAAACTAGATTTTTTGTTATCGCTTCATATTCATGCATTTTCCAAACTGCTTGTCTGATTTTAATACATATTTGCATATTTTGTACTGTATGTACCTGGTATTTTGCAGCAGATTTCCTCAAGCTCCTTAAGTTTGTCTTCCCTCTGACTGATCATCCTTTCAATCACTTCAATAGTGTTTTGCTGTATGGCCTGTAAAAAACACACACAGACACACGCCAAGCTTTCTGAGTACTTTGAATTCAAACGAAATCGGTCAATTCATATAAAATCTGTGTCAGAAATTAACCAGGCTGAAACTGCATCAAAAATTAATAAATTAATTAATTAATAAAAACGAACCAAGTTACAGAAGGTTACAGAATTTATACCTTGAATCAGTTATTAAAGTATTATGGATATAGCATTATAGTTTTTTAAAGTACAATTAAATTTTCTCTTCTTTATGCTTTGGATAAAGGCATATGACTAATTTAAATGCACTGATGTTTTTTCACAATTAACTGAATTTTTATTTGTTTGTTTTTAGGAAAACATATCAAACACCAGCTCAGGTGAGAAGACTGATCTGTGTTGTTTCACAACAGCTGTATGTTCTCACCTGTCTCCTGTCTCTCTCGGTCTCCACAGGTATCACGTCTCCACCCGTCTTCACACACAAGGTACAGATGCAGCGCTCATCACGTCTGCAGTAGAGCTCCAGTGGTCTGCCGTGTGTATTGCATGCTCTCTGATCCAGCTTCTCTACAGGACTCACCAGCTTATGGCCCTTGAATCTTGCCATAGACTGGTGAGGCTTCAGGTGCTCATCGCAGAAGGAGAGCGAACAGATCAGGCAGGACTTCACGGCTTTAAACGTGAGATGTTCATCACAGACGTCACATGGAATCGTGTCTCTTTCTCCACAGAAGAGGTCTAGGTTGGGTAAGTGAGTCTGGTGAAACTCTTGCAGCAGGGCTTCGATGGCTTTTGTTGACGGAGGGTTTTTGGTGGTCACGGGCTCCTGGCAGAGAGGGCACTGCGGCTCAGACCTGCTGATGTGCTTGTCCAGACAGTCCTTGCAGAAGGTGTGTCCACAGGTGGTGGAGACTGGATCTGTCAGCAGGTTTTTGCACATGGGGCACTGAAAGTGGCGAGAGATGTCCACGGGGTGTAATCATTGTGGTTGTGTCGGCTAGTAAACTTGAGAGTGGACTGAAGAGCTGCAACAACATCAACAACAATAACTACAGCTGAAACAGCAATCATGGGCCAAGCACAAAAGAGGCAAAGTGAGGAGCTAATCAAGCATGACAGAGAGCATCAGAGCATGGTCATGATTTTATATATCAAGTTTCAGTGCAATAGGCCGAAGTGTTACCAAGATATTGCATAAAACACTGTGCAGCTCCACTATAGCAAATTTGACTATGGGTTACATTAAAACAGTTAAATATAAATATTTAAATATTTTGATATCTTTTTTTCTAGCATGATCTGATGATGATCTGTTGAATGTGGTGAAGATCGGACAAACACTCTTGAAGGAGTATTTTTTTTTTTTTTTTTTTTTTTTTTTTTGTTGTTTGTTTGTTTTTTTTTTTTTTTTTTTTTTTTTGTCAGACAGCAAAATGTATACCGCTGGATTTTGTAGGATCCAGTGAATTGAGGTTTATTGGACAAATAGATTTATTGGTTATAGGACAAAATTCACAAAACCATTCACAAAGCAATACATTCAACCACTAGGTGACACTAACTCAAAATTTCATAGGTATACTGTATTTGGGGTATGGTGCAAAAGACATTAAGTTTGTTACCAATTTAATGTGTCGCTAAGTGGCTGTTCGAGTGTTGCTAAGCATTCCCAAGGGTGATCTTCGTAGCTGTTATTGCATTGCTAGTGTGTTGAGGGTGGTTGCTAACAAGCCAGCAGTGTTGGGGTTTACAAGTAATGTGAGTTACGTTATCAGATTACTTTTTTTTTTTTTTTTTTTTTCAAATAACTACTAAAGTAACTCATATTTTTTAATTTACAAGAAATACCTGCGTTACTTTTTCAAATAAGTAACAGTTACTTTGCTTTCCCATTTATTGACTGACAGCTCTGCTGTTCCCATGCTGAGAGAAATCAGGAGTAAATTGTGTGCGCTGTGTGAACATGATGCTTCCTGTAGTTTTAGAGTAAATGTCCCCATGCATTTACTCATCTTACTTTCACAAAAACAGATTCAGCATTCTGCAAAATTATTAAAAACAGTGAAAAGCAAACTCAGAATATGACACAAACCTGCAATAATTAATATGTTTAACATAGCACAGATATCCTATATGTGTTTAATCCCATTTTATTAGCCAATGTCATTGCTGCTGACCTTTGATGATCCAATTCAACCATACTAACAAGCAAAACTGACTTTAAATAAACTAAGATTGGTATTTCTTTTTATTATTTTATTTAACCCATCTCATTTAGCCTGAGGGAATTAAAGGGCTTTTACATTTTCAATCAATCAATCAATCAATAAATAAATACTTAATGCATTACTTAGTTACTTTTTTATCCAAGGTAATGTGTTGTGGTATGTTTACTTTTGCATTACCTTTACTCATCTGGGCTGGGCTTGTTTGTTTGTTATATTAAAAACAAACAAACAAGCCCAGCCCAGATGAGTAAAAGTAATGCAAACATTACCTTGGATAAAAAGTAACTAAGTAATGCAATAAGTTCTTTTTTTAGGGATTAATGCAACATTGTAATGCATTACTTTTAAAAGTAACTTTCCCAAAAGCAGTGACCAGAATGAAAAGGATCCAGCCTCAGGTGTCTCTATGATGTTCTGGTCTCTAGATCTGGTTTTTTCAAGTGGTTTATGTGGTTATTGTCTGCAGCGTAGGGTACACAATATTGTGTGGGACTTTTTTAAAAATAATAATAATAAAAAAAAAAAAAAGGAATGCAGAGGTTTATTTTAGAGCTTCTTGTTCTGTACATGGTAACTTACCGCAGCACCCATGGCGTGAGAGGCTGAAAAAAAAGCAAGACGAATCATAAAGATGCATCTCAAAGACATTTGAAGCATATAAAAACAACCTTAACTCTTAAAATTCTGGTGCAATTAATGCAGCATTTTGACAATCAAATGAAACACATCATGTCAGAATAAGATTTCCTTTTCATGTTGAGAAATTGGAGTGTTGTTTTCTCTTCCCAGAAATAACCTGACAGATGAATAATGGGTGTTTCTTAATTTTCTGACTTTTAAATCAAATTGAAAATAATCAAATTTAAATGATTTTGTCGTAATCGTGTGTTTATTGCCCTCGTATTATCCAACAATCTTATCTTGCCGTTTGCAAGTGTGATGGACTAGAAAAGCACGATTGGACGAATCATTCCCAGGTAATACTGAAGTTTGATACTTTTTAGTACAATAGTAAAAACAATAGAATGAGCAATATAAAGAGTGACTTTTGTCTTTGCAAACACCACTAATGATCAGGAGAGATCAGACTCACCTTGACGGAGGTATCACTCCTGGATTCTGCTTTTCAGTCTTAAATTTCTTCTTCTCTCTCCTCCTATTTATGTACAGTAGAGTTTCGTTTCTTCAGAAAATCTCTCTCCATTGTCATTAACTCTCATTCCTGGAAAAAGAAACCCTTCCCAGAAGTTACAACCACTCCAGTTTTTATGTACATTTGCATCATTTTCTCAGGGTGTGTGCATCACAGCTTTTGACACACACACATTCAGTAAATCAAAAGCAGCACATAAACCAGCATCCAACAAACACATTCTCTCTCTTTACATTCTTTGCCTGTCCACTGTATTTTATTGTCAGTTGACTAAGCATTTGTCTCATAGACACTACTTATATATTTTTTTACTATTTTTATTTTTATTTTTTGTCATTATAACCTGACACTCCAAGTCCTCATTCACTTTTTTCATTTCATGTTTTCTTTATTTTTATAAAAGCACAATTTTTGTTGTTGTATTATGAGTATTATGTGTTCGATTGATGTATTGCTCTTATCTGTATGATCAAAACTGACAGAGTAATTTTAAGTTTCTTTAGAGGCGTTTGTCGACCCCAGAGGGTTAAATGGAAAAGAGCAGCCAGGATATTCTTCAGCATTGGGTTGGGAACAACACAAGCGTTACAGCTGTGGTGTCAAACTAGACATGTTGTTACCTGTTTACAATCCATGATGTTTTAAGGCAGCCTTCCAGAACATTGTGCCTTAACAATTTAAATGCATGAAGTGAAAGTGAAACCAAACAAGCAATTCACCATCAAAAGAAAGATTCTGGGAAAATAAAACGTCTCAAGGTTACGAATGTAACCATGGTTCCTCCAGGGAACGAGACGCTGCGTCGGAACACTATGGGGAGCGCATCTAGCGTGAGCGACTCTGCTCTGAATATCGTGTGTAATCTGTCCAATGGAAGAGCATGACATCATGGGCGGGGTGCCAGGGGTATGGCATCGAGACGCAGCGTTTCGTTCCCTCGAGGAACCATGGTTAAATTCGTAACCTTGAGACGTTCCTCTTCAGGAACTGAAGCTGCGTCGGAACGCTATGGGGAACGAGGTGCCCACGCTGCCAGACAACCAAATCCCTGCCTAGTGTGTATCCGAGGAGCACAGCTTAGGATAAGAGAAAGGAAGCGCCTGGAGTAACTGGCATGTCTAAGCCATAAAATCTTGTGAATGTAGACGGCGTGGACCACCCCGCAGCATTGCAGATGTCCAGCATGGATACACCTGCTAAGAAGGCCTTGGAGGCTGCCATACCCCGTGTGGAGTGAGCCTTGGCTCCCAGCAGCGGGGGAAGACCAGAGGACTCATAGGATACGTTGATAGCCTCGACTATCCAACGACTAAGAGTCTGCTTAGATGCAGGAAAGCCCCTTTTGGGGGGACCGTAGCATACTAGCAATTGATCTGTTTTTCTCCGCAGGGCAGCTCTGTGGACGTATGTGTCCAGCGCTCGAACTGGACACATACAATTTAGCTTCTCTTGGTCGGGCTCCCGAAAGGGAGGAGGACAGATGGCCTGCAGCAATATAGGTTGTGGCGTGACAGAGGAAACTTTTGGAACATAACCCGCTCGAGGGTATATGAACGCTTTGGCCATGCCGGGCGCAAAGTCGAGATAAGTGGGGGCCACTGAGAGGGCCTGAAGGTCTCCAACTCTCCTCAGAGAGGTAATAGCCAACAGGAAGGCAGTGTTAAGGGTCAGATGTCTGTCTGATATATCTTGTATTGGCTCGAATGGAGCTCTACAAAGTGCCTCTAACACCACAACCAAGTCCCAGGGGGGAATACGGGACCGTACTGGAGGCCTCAGCCTCAGCGCATCGCGGAGGAAACGTGTAACTAGGGGGTGTCTTCCCAAAGACTGACCACCAAGAGGGACATGGTAGGCCGCAATAGCCGCCACGTAAACCTTCAGTGTGGAGTGGGTCATAATTTTTTTCTTTTTTTTTCTTGAAATTGAGATTTATGCATCATCTGGAAGCTGGGTAAATAACAATCTTTCCATTGATTGGAATTCCAGCTCTTAATTGCAAATATAATGACTAAAGTAATGACTTTTGTTTCTCAAACATTCCCTCCCTTTGCCATTAGTCACACAAAGTCGCAATACTCCCACCCCAGAACTATTGTTAGGACTCTGAATAAATTACTGACAGCTGTCTGCACATTAAACATTGAAATATGAGTATTTTAATATCTAAAAATCACATGCTCCACCTTTCATCTTCTTCCCATAATATGAATTTAAACAGCATTTACCTGAGTTTCAATGTACCAGGCATCACATCTCCCAAAATTTGTGCTGCCAAACACAAACGCAGAGTAGACGGGAATCTTCCAGGTTGTGCTACAAAAGGCTGTTTTGTGTATATAAAAGGCTTATACATTCTCAGAGTAGACGGGAATCTTCCAGGTTGTGCTACAAAAGGCTGTTTTGTGTATATAAAAGGCTTATTTCTTTTTATTTTTAAGTTGTGGATTTTGGATAAATATTTAGATATTCTCAAAGACAACTTTTTGTAAAGGTTTAGCGTTTTTTTTTTTTTTTTTTTTTTTTTTTTTTTTACTGGTTTGAAATGTCAGTTTTTGCATTAATTTTACTACAGTCAAACCTGAACACAGAGAAAGACATTTTATTGCACATAACATCAAAGTTAAAAAAAAGGAACAATAATGAACAGGAATGCTTTATCAGAGATTAAACAATCTAATTTAAATCTCTTATTGTCTTCTGGCTCAATCTTGCCATATTGTTACAGCCACACCAGTTCATTTGTGTGTGTACAATAGTGTGTGTGTGTGTGTGTGTGTGTGTGTGTGTGTGTGTGTGTTTAAGTGTCTATATGCCTGTTTTGTACTCTTGATGTTTTAGAGAGTAACACCTTTCTTGGTGTGTGTGTTTTTACTGGACCAAACCAGACAATACTGAAAGCAAAATATAGTTAAATTATATGTTTATCGCACATTGCAGTGAAATGTACTTACAGTCTAAGTTCAGGACATGAACTAATGTAATGTAATGTAATAATGTACATAAAGTTTTCTATTATAGCACTTTCTGTATTGACAGCTTTGATTTGAAGAAGACAGTGCAGGAAATGAATATTAAAGTTTGAGATCTAGCACAAAGAAGCCACTTAGTTACAGATGTTAAAGCAAATCTCCACTATCTTGTACACTGAGCTGTGAGGAAAATATGAATTAAAGCACATTGATTACAAAAATGTTTCTTTTAAAGACTAATTAAAGGCTTTATAAAAATCTAATCCTGAAATCTGCTCTGTCAGTCTCTGTCTCCCTCTGTTGGTCTGAAATCAGGTAATCAAGCAAAGATTGATGACAAAATGCACCCCAGTTCCTGGTATAGTCCCATGCTTGTATCAGTTTCTGCACTATCAGTGTCACCAATGCTAGGAGAGTCAGTGTGGAAAAAGAGGATGGAGAAATGGGAAATGTTTTGCCTAATTTCCACATTTCTATGATTCTCTCTCTCTGGAGTTTCAATCACATATTGTAAGGAGAAATATGAGAGAAGGAACAAAGTTACACAAGAGGAACATAAGATTTGTGTCAATTAACTGCATCACAGCTAAGGGTTTATTCTAGCTTGCCGCGCCCGCTCACGTTTTCCTATTCAGTTTTAGAGAAATTTGGGCTGGAAAAATTGAAATGGGACTTTAACTTTAACTTTGTAAAATTCTTGGAGCTTTTTGTTAAGTTTCTTCTGTTGTTTAATTCCTGCACTTTGTCTTGCTCGTGCCGGTCCATAGTAGCCCTTCCCTATGTACTGACCCGCCCTTCAGGCAGCAGGTGGTCTTCCATAGTACTTTGAAACACCTAGACTTTATTATTATTCATTTTGACTTTTTTTTTGTCAGAAACTACACCGGAGTCACCACATAAGCCTCCTTATCACAAGATTTGAGGTCTTCTATTAACAGCTTTCCTCATGTCTCAGCCATGCGTTACGATTGAAAGTTGACTTCTTTCGACTTCTGCGGAGCTGCGTTGGTCAGTGTGGATGTGGCCAGCATTGACAGATGATTGTTGGTGTGGAGCACAGGATAGAGGTGACCTTTGTCATAGCCAGAGTTCTCATAATCACTATTCAGAGCCTGATTAGTGCCAATATTGTTTTCATGGCCTTTGGACCTCATACATTTCTCAGTGGTATAATGTACATCCAGCTAAAGGGAATGAGGAAAATTATGAATGAATGTGGCATGAATTGATGAAATTAATGTAATACTTTAAAATAATAATAATAATAATAATAATAATACTCAGACTGTTAAAACTGACATCATTTTGTGTTGTTTCAAACCATTTTTAATACATCAAACACGTAAATATAATTGTAATATTCGAAAAAAGAAAAATTACACACTTCACCTTTAATCTTACTCTCATAATATAAATGTGAACAATATTAACCTGAGGTTCAATGTACCAGACGTCACATCTCCCGATGCTTTTGCTGCGGTTATACACATACGCAGAGTAGACAGGAATCTTCCAGGTTGTGCTGTACAAAGTTGCATAAAGATAAATTGGCTGACCTTTGTCATCCCAAAGACACTGACAGATGGGCACGACTGAGACGCCCGCTGGTGGTTTGAAGACAGGAGGTGCGGTGTTCAAGAAGAACTCCTTGCATTTTCTAAAATTATTATCTACTACTTCACTCAAAGTGAAGAAACACACAGAAGAAAGTAACAGCAGAAAAACAAGATGTTTCATGGTGAATCTCTGAAAATGCACTGTTTGCCTGAGGACAGAAGAGAGTCTCCAGAAAGGAGGTGAACGCTGTCTTTATATAGTCGAAGGGAAGGGACAGGAATCACGTGAGTGTAGTTTACCTTGGTGATTACATATTGTGTAGATTTTGTCATAAGTTCACATTTATATTTTCCTGAAATTCAAATATTTAGGTTCAGCAAAAGAAACGCAAACCAAACCTTTGCTTGTTATGTTTTGCTCCAATTAGAGAATAGATTAAATGAAAAGATAAAATTAATAATAATAATAATACAATAAAGGGACAATCATTCTTTTTAAATGATTTTTGTGTTTTTATTTACTTTTTTTTTGTGTTTATTGTTTGACCTTGCAACAGGGTTGTACCAGATTAAAAACTAACATTAAAAAGATAAAAGTCAAATAATGAAAATAAACATAAAGTTCAAGGCCAAATTAGTCAAACTATTATATATTATATAATATTTACATAATACACTATAAAATTATGCCCTTTACATTCAGTTTCATGGCCATTTGAAATCATTTTCAGTACTGATGCACCTAAATAATGTTTAAGATTAGTTTTTATTTAGACAAAAACTGATAATGCAACCAAGAATAAAATCTGTAATATTTAATTTGTTGAAACAATTAAAAAGCTCACTGAGAACTGTTTAAAGTATTTCTTTCACAATGACTATGCGACACATTTGGCTAAACACACAGAAACCATCAGTATCAACACATCTCAAAATGAAGGTAGTTAATGTATATTTGAACAGGATTTGATATAAATCATTATCATTACTTCATACTATATGTGTTTCCTCTAGGAAAATGAAGTATAAACAGAGGTGTATACTTATGCTCATCATGTCCTGCATGTGACCGGGGGAACAGAGCTCATCTGCACCTTATTTTTAATGTAAGAGTGTCATTTCATAAGGTGATATACTATTATCAATACAAACATTATCTGGATATCTGAAGATCTAATTTTATAACATTTATAAAACACCCATAGTAAAATATGCAATACATTGTATGTCTTTAATAAACCCAAACATAAAAAACAGAATATTTCTGGGGTTTTCAATTATTGCCCGGTTATTCATTTACTGTACCCAATAATTATTCAGTTATTTAAATTAGTATAGTTATTTCAGATATTATTGCATTTAATAAAACGTTCATTTGAAATTTGAATATATACAAGATTAATATTTACGTTTTTAGAGAGTTATACAGTATATAGTGATATTTACTGTATAGGCTTGGGAAACAATATGTTATTATTTTAAATATTGTGTTAGATTTCAGTTGTTTATATAGTGGAACTCAGTACTTACAAATCATGCAGTGTTTCAGTGTTTTGCTTTACATGTGAGGAACTGATGATTACCATCTACAGGGAAATGAAACTGTTGCATGCAATCTTGAGAAAAACACACACACACACCACACACACACACACCACACACACACAAACACTCTCACACAAACAACACACACACACCACACAAATATTACAGTGATGAAGATACTTAATAGATGACAACTTTTTTTCCAATCACTTCTTGTTGCATCTACAGTATGTTGGAACAAATAAACAAGAATTTTTTTTTTTTTTATCCTACTTTTTATTTAAGACCTTCCAGTGAGCATCATTTATTCTGCTCTAAAAGTCAATAAAAATATCAAAATGTTCTCAGTAGATGCATTTCATTGGCAGAGAAACAGGTGCACTGACCCGCAGATACCATGTTTATTTTCCTGAAGAATGAGTGGTGAAGAGCTAAACAATGAGACAAGACACAATGTTTCTCCTCCAGACGGCAATCCCAGGACCACTCAGTTTGTGAGGATGTGAACATTGAGATCATTTATTCATCCTCATCATCCTCATTGCCATCATCATCATCATCATCATCGTTGTAGTCGTCATCATCGTCATCATCTTCGTCATCATCGTCCTCCTCTTCATCATCATCATGGTTGTAGTCAGTTTCATCACCAGGGTTGATTCTTCCAGACATCACGTCTTCGATCCAGGTGTCGAGCTCGTCTGCGGTCGGCATGTTCTCTTCATCATCCATCTCCATCCACACACTGTCAGCCTGAGAATCACACACACAAGACAGAATAAGATTTCACAAATTCTTTGAGATTGTGTTGGACAAACACGCTTAATAATCACAAACATCAAAAACCTCCATCCAGCAGAAAAGAAGTTGTGCTTATGAAGTGCATGATGATACTCTCAGACACGGGAGACTGCAGAAACATGACTGAGGTCACTTTAGTCAAGAGAATGACTCGAGACTGGACTTGGATTTGAACTGCATGATTGGACAATTACTTTATAACAACTCTAATTAAATGATTATTAAATCAATCAACATCAGTTGATAACACGCAAGCCCCCACTGCTCAGAGTCTCATGTTTTTTTTTATATATATATTTATAACATATATTTAAACAATATTTCCAGAATATCAACATGATTGCAAATGTCTATACTGATTTTATACAATAATAAGTTAAATAATAATATAAAGTGACATTTTAGACACAATATTGTACTTTTTTTTACTCCAACAAACGTAGTTCCAGACAAAGCAAAAAGTTTTGCATCTTGGAGCAATACATAGCAGTGTTACGTTACTGAATGAATCCGGATTTCAGTGTCCATTCACGATCACAGTCAATTGCTTTGTTCCTAAATTAATCACTGTTTTGAACAAATCACCTGAATTAATAAATCAGTGACTCACTCATTAAGACACTGATTTGCCAACAAGTATTCGATCTTAATGATAGAGATAAATGGTTTTAAGAACTGTTCTTGGATCCTGGGGAACCAGAAATAGTTCTTCTATGACACTGCTGTGAAAACCCCCTGGAGTTGGAGTTGGAGGTGTGATCAGTGGCATGAAAGATAAATGATGTGCTCACGTCCTCGACGTCCACCACACCGATCTGAGGAGACGAGAGGTCGATCCTGAAGGTCTTCTCCCAGTACGGCACCATCTGAGGGGGACACAGAGGGGTCAAGGGTCAAACCTCGGTTCACATACGTGTAAGGAGATGCATTGTGAGAAGTTGCATTTGTAAATGAGAATCCACTCAAACTAATATATATAAATATATATATATATATATATATATATATATATATATATATATATATATATATTCCCCCCCTATATCTATATTTTCTTTTTTTTTTTTAAATCCTTGGAGGCTTTTAGAGCCGATGTGCCCCGCATACTCATTAAACTCATTCAGTTGTCAATTATCTCCAGTAGAGGGCAGCAGAGTCAAACAGACATGATCCTTATGTTGAAGCATCTGCTGAGCATAACGTGTTTTAAATGTAATATACTTTATTGTTTATGCCATTAAATTGATTTTAGGTATTATGAAAATATATATCCACTATATCAACAACAGCTTAGTGGCAAATGTAAAACATGACATTGATAATCTGTTAGGACACAATGTTAAAGGTAAATTGTTCAAAAACATGTTCTTGGGGAAATCAAAGGTATATTTAATGGATACAGTATTATAGAGGTTTGTCATACCAGAGGAAAGTCGTCAGGATCGATCCAGATGATGCTTAAGTCTGGGTTCTCTGTGTTTTCTTGAGCCACTTCCTTCAGGATCTCCAGGAATTCATATCCAGTCTGGTAAAGTCAACATTCAGTCATTTGGAGTCACATTTTTTTTCCCACTCTATTATTATTTTAAACTCAAACCAGTGTTTACCAGGGTCAGACTCCTCAGCGAAGGCCACAATGTGCTGGTGCCATTAATATCATCTTCCTAAAACAGGCATAAATCATAAAGTCATGACCACTGTTCGAAATTCCTATATGTTTAGCTTTGGATACTGGATAGAGTTTGTTTTGTACCCAGATCTCATACATGCTGTGGGGCTCCAGCTTCTGAGAGTTGGTCTAAAATGAGAAAAAAACAGAACTGCAGGTTTTATTCAAGCATCCTTCTGAGAGGACTTAAGAGGGAAACGTTGTGATGTTATATTGCATTTTCATTTTCTCTCCAGCTGTTGGTTGAGCACTGATCAGAGCTCACCTGTCGTGCTCCTCGATGAAGCTGACGATGTCGTCCTCCGTGTAGGGTTTGCGGGGGATGGTGACAGGTTTGATCATGAAGGGCTCGTAGAAATCCACTTCATTCATCTTCAAGTTTAATTTCTTAGCGATCTGGAAACATTCAGACATAACGCAGACCAGGACACAATGAAAACGAGATCATTAAAGGCTTCTAGTCAATTCAAATTATACAATAAACCTATTTTTCTCTACCTAACTGTAAATTTGAACACAGCGTAAAACATTGATAATATCAAGATAAGAGCTTATGACAGGTCTGCCTTAAAGATATAAGTTGTAGTTATAAGTTAAAGATCAATTCAAATCAAAATTAATTCCTTTTTTACTTTCTTTACAAGGCTATTTTTAACATCATTCAATAACCACATATCCCTTTGTGAATGAATGAATGAATGAATGAATGAATGAATCTACCTTGGGCTCAAATGTGGCAAAGAACTTGATGAAGGGATGAAACTCTTCAGCTGCGTCATCATACTCAGTGAAGTCTGAGAAATAACACTGTCATTATTATGGAAGCTGCTTGTTACAAGTATACAAGTTATCAGAATGAATTAAAGAAGTCCACGTGTAACGGCATACTAACGTGAAGATTTGGCGCTCTTGAAGTAGCCCATCTTGATGTCCTCCTCGATGTGATGGAAGCCTTTGAGCTCTCTGTCATTACTGATGATCTCCACAGGCTCCTCGATCACCTGACAGAAGAAGCGCTCAGTCAGTAATCAATGACCTTTAGATGATGATAATCACTCACGTCATAGAGGAACTCCAGCAGCGTGTCGGCCGCCAGCTCTCCGTCGTACTCGATGATCTCGTCATCTGCAAAGATGTAGATGCTCTCCACCTCCAGCAGACCTGCCAAAAACAAGCATCTGAATGTTTCAGAGCTGTTTGAATGGATCAGCAGATTAAAGACGGACTGGATATTATACAGTCGTGGCCAAAAGTTTTGAGAATTACATAAATATTAGTTTTCAAAAAGTTTGCTGCTAAACTGCTTTTAGATCTTTGTTTCAGTTGTTTCTGTGATGTACTGAAATATAATTACAAGCACTTCATACATTTCAAAGGCTTTTTATCGACAATTACATGACATTTATGCAAAGAGTCAGTATTTGCAGTGTTGGCCCTTCTTTTTCAGGACCTCTGCAATTCGACTGGGCATGCTCTCAATCAACTTCTGGGCCAAATCCTGACTGATAGCAACCCATTCTTTCATAATAACTTCTTGGAGTTTGTCAGAATTAGTGGGTTTTTGTTTGTCCACCCGCCTCTTGAGGATTGACCACAAGTTCTCAATGGGATTAAGATCTGGGGAGTTTCCAGGCCATGGACCCAAAATTTCAACATTCTGGTCCCCGAGCCACTTATTTATCACTTTTGCCTTATGGCACGGTGCTCCATTGTGCTGGAAAATGCATTGTTCTTCACCAAACTGTGTTGGGTTGTTGGAAGAAGTTGCTGTTGGAGGGTGTTTTGGTACCATTCTTTATTCATGGCTGTGTTTTTTGGGCAGAATTGTGAGTGAGCCCACTCCCTTGGATGAGAAGCAACCCAACACATGAATGGTGTCAGGATGCTTTACTGTTGGCATGACACAGGACTGATGGGTAGCGCTCACCTTTTTCTTCTCCGGACAAGCCTTTTTCCAGATGCCCCAAACATCGGAAGGGGGCTTCATCGGAGAATATGACTTTGCCCCAGAGTCAGCAGTCCATTCACTATACTTTCTGCAGAAGATCAATCTGTCCCTGATGTTTTTTTTGGAGAGAAGTGGCTTCTTTGCTGCCCTTCTTGACACCAGGCCATCTTCCAAAAGTCTTGGCCTCACTGTGCGTGCAGATGCACTCACACCTGCCTGCTGCCATTCCTGAGCAAGCTCTGCACTGGTGGCACTCCGATCCCGCAGCTGAATCCTCTTTAGGAGACGATCCTGGCGCTTGCTGGACTTTCTTGGACGCCCTGAAGCCTTCTTTACAAGAATTGAACCTCTTTCCTTGAAGTTCTTGATGAACCTATAAATTGTTGATTTAGGTGCAATCTTAGTAGCCACAATATCCTTGCCTGTGAAGCCATTTTTATGCACCGCAATGATGGCTGCACGCATTTCTTTGCAGGTCACCATGGTTAACAATGGAAGAACAATGATTTCAAGCATCACCCTCCTTTTAACATGTCAAGTCTGCCATTCTAACCCAATCAGCCTGACATAATGATCTCCAGCCTTGTGCTCGTCAACATTCTCACCTGAGTTAACAAGATGATTACTGAAATGATCTCAGCAGGTCCTTTAATGACAGCAATGAAATGCAGTGGAAAGGTTTTTTTTGGGGTTAAGTTAATTTTCATGGCAAAAAGAAGGACTATGCAATTCATCTGATCACTCTTCATAACATTCTGGAGTATATGCAAATTGCTATTATAAAAACTTAAGCAGCAACTTTTCCAATTTCCAATATTTATGTAATTCTCAAAGCTTTTGGCCACGACTGTACATATAAAACATATGCACAACATGATGTATCCAGGAAGGATTATCAGCCAATCATAATCCCAACTCTACACGACTACAAAAGGCAATGTTTTAATAATAATGTTGTTCTTGTATCAAAAGATACAGATCAAGAACGCGTTCTACTTATGCAATCTGCATAAAACAATAGATCACTCCACAATCATTTGCTTATTCATGACTTCAATATCTTAAATTTCTAATTGAAAACAATTTCAAGCAAATCCTACACCACTTTTTTTTCAGTGTATTGCAAGGTTTCAGAAAACTGCACAAGTTGTATTAACCAGTGTTACGGAAGTGTTAACACTTTACAATACGGTCACATTAATTAACATTAGTTAATGAATTAACTAACACTGAGCAATACACGTGTTATGTATTAATCTTTGTTAACGTTATTAATAAAATTGCAGCTGTTCACAGCTAGGTCATAGTTATATCGTCCTTTTTGTCCTTTTTTAGAGCTGGTCATTGTATGCTTTCATTATATGGAAAAGAGCAGCATGAATGTTCTACTAAATATCACTTTTTTTTCTTTTTTTGTTCAATGGAAGAAAGAAAAGGATACAGGTTTGTAACAACTGAATACATGAGCGAATAAATGATGACTGAATTTTCGTCTTTGAGTGAATTATTGTAGTATAAGCATGAGGCTAATACATAATAAGTGGACTCATTGTGTTAATCTTTTTTGCACATTGTAATAATAAATAAATAAATACAATTGCTGTTTTACAAGAAAATACTATTTCAGTCTTTCAACTTTCTCATTTAATTCAATGTGTTACTTGTCGTTTCTTTGTGAATATTTATGATTTATTAGCAGTTTCTAAGTGAAAGTTATTTCAAAGTAAATCCGACACCAAATGTTTTTCAGTGTATGATGAAACACAAGACAGTGTAAGGAAATACAATAACAGCTAATCCTTTTGCTACAGAGAAAAAAAAAACAGTTTTCTGTTACACAGAACATTAATTTAGATTTACTGTTCACCAGCAGCGTGTACTTCAACAGACTGATGGCTATCGGAAAATGAAGGTAAGAATTGTATTACAGGCAGAAAACAGAAGATAATGGATCTCAGATGCATTTATATTACCCAGCTTCTTTGCAACAGCTCGGTCTTTCTTTGAATCCACCAGGCCAAATCCAATGTCCTCATCCTCAAGATCATCAAGCACCTGGGCAGCAAGCTGCAGGAATAAGAAAGAGTTTATTGTACTGTATGCAAGCCTAAATCAGAGTCTGTCAGAGCTAAACAAACAGCGCATCAATGCAGAGCATTCAGTCCTTTACTATCTGCGTTAGACCATTCAGTAAAACAGCCATAATGCAGCCATAAAACACACCACCCCAATGAGGCAAAGACAACTCTGTCTCATACGCTATACTCAAAGCCAAACGAGACACAAGGCCGTCAAAGCAAATGCCAGAAGTGCTGCCTCTGCACCTTCTAAATCTGTGTGAAATAGGAGCTGAAGATAGACAAGGGATCTGACCAGTGCAGGGTTTGATCGGGCTCGTCCAAGAATGGACATACGGACACAGGTGTGAATGTGTGGATAATGTATGTATGCCATCGCTTGGGTCAACCGCATACATAAACACACAGACACACCAATGCACACAGACCAATCTACACATGCCTTCATATAGTTGCACTCCTTCGTTTCTCTCGTATACACACATGCTTGAAATAACAGCATATTTAACACAACAGCAACATTCAACACATTAAAAACATGAAGAAGAATGTCATACAAAGTCATTTACCTTCAAGTGTCAAATGCACTGAAACTAACTTTAGATTCCACCTTACCAAAGTGCCAAATCATTTGACTCTTTATAGGCCTTGTTTTTGACTTCACATATCGCAAAACTTTTGCAAACGGCAACTGAATTTCTCACGCCCTCACATTTGTATATAAATGTCAAAATCGATTTACTTGTATAACCCATATTACATTTGAGTGAAATAAAAGAATAACAGAGTAAAAAAAGAAGTGTGCTTAATTGTATTTTATGTGCACATCAAATATAATATATTATATATATCAATATATATATATATTTTTTTTTTAAAAACTACATGCAGATTATATAATATTAAATAATTAAAAGGCCACTTAAGTGACTTAAAGAGAGATGCTTTCATGCATCTTAAGTGAACTTTGTAATAGTCAAATGAAAAGTTTTACTTTAAAGTACATTTTAAATCATTGTTTCACATATTTTGCCATGTTTTAAAGAAGTATGCTTATTTTGATGTGTTGACTAACATACTAAAGCACATGCAAAGTTCTTGACTATCATTTTAACTAAAGTGTGTTATTCAATATTACATTAATATATACAGTTAATATATATTTAAATGCACTAAATTGCAACTTCATTACAAATTTATTTAAATACATGATATACACATTTGAATCGGAATGGCATTAAAGTATATTCAACCTAAAGTACATTAAACTCAGTACATTAAGAAATTACACTTTAACCACATTCCAAAGATGATATATGCAATTATGAAATTACAAAGACGTACTTAAGTCCTACTTAAGTGGGTCAAAAGCATTCTAAAGTTTACATAATTGCATTTATTATAAGTTGAAATAATATTCATGCATTTTTATTGAATTGCAGTAAACATACAGTGTAAACAGTACATTCAGTTTATACTTATATGGTATTAAACTATAATATTCATGTAATAAGTACTCATTTTAAAATTATGCTAAAGTGTGCTTCTTTTTGACAAAAGGGACCCAGGCTCTCAAAATTCACAACAGTAGTCTACTGTATATGATTGATGTGGTATGACTCAAGTCTTCTGTAGTCATACAATAACAAGTTGTTATTCTCTGAAATTCTCACATCATGCACATATTTAAACTTGATGCATGAAAATAATGTTGTCAATGTTGACAGATGCCACTGGTTTCGACTAGCATGAGGGTGAGTAAATGATGGCGGCATTTTCATGTTCGGGTGAAACAGTTCTTTTACATCCCTGACTGTAATAAATCAGCACACAAGCGTCAAAGTCACGTCACTCACAACAAGACACTCCAGCTTCGTTCCTCCATTCCTCTACGTCAGAGTTTGTCCCCATCTATCTGAGCGTTTAACACAGCCTGCTCACGATGTAGACGCCGGGACAAACTCTGCTTCTCTCGAGGGTGAGCGCTGCATTCAAGAACAGGCCAGTAAGCAGACAGATGTGTTAATGGCAGCGACTGGTCACTTGTTGTCTCAGCCTCACAGGAAGTGCAATCCTGCAGAAACTCACTGCGACAGCTCTCACCGGCCACATCCAACACGTCTGAAGGAGCATCATTCATTCTCTCCATGGGTCTTACAGACCGCTCATAAGTCATAAAAGGGCTTTAGGGTGGACAGTGATCAGCCCTAGTGAGGGGGGAAGGATGCTGTTCAGATATTTTGGATGAAGCTTTAGTGATAAGCCAGACTTGAGAAACACAGAGGAAGAAAGAGAGAACAGAACAAAACACAAGTCGTCTGAGGTCCTAAACATACCTGGTACGTCAGGGCTGCGGGGCTTGTTAGCAACTGCAGAGAAAGTTCAGGTGACTTTAGAGTTGAGCATAAAATAACCAACACAGCATAAACAATAACTGCTGCTAGTCACAGTTCTGTCAAAATGTAATGCACATTGGTAATGCTGGTGATTTGAAATATAATTTATTTTTCTTTTTTTTGTGAAATTGCTTTGTGCAAGCTTTGTGCAAGACTTTTTTTGACACTTTTCCAGCGGTATTGTACTGTTATAATATTTGTCTCAACGTGCCACATGTTTGCATATTATGTTATCAACAGATGTTCAGAAATGTGTGATAAAACTAGGCCTACATTTCACTGCAGTTTCCAGCTGAAACAAACAATAGATGGAATAATAATAATAATAATAATAATAATAATAATAATTATAGGTGTGGGGGTTTTTTTTTGAAAATTTTTAGTGAATAAATAATTACACTCAAAAAGGATAATAAACATTGAATTAACTATGACATTTTTAAGCAGAAAGAATGAAATAGCATTTTCTTTCAAAATGTATACATTCATCTTAAATTAAAACTTCAAAAAAAAAAAATTTCCAGTGTAATTTCATCAACTTTTTTTTTTCTTTCACTTTTCACACAAAGCATGATTACAGTGGCAGATTATCAATTAATAAAGGTTTATTTTTTTGCAGATCCTTGCACATTACTATGCTATGAGCTCAAAACACTTTTACCATAGTGCGTGATTTGTAAACTAATACATTTAGATATTTGCACCACATAAGCAGCTCTATAGGCTTGGCTTTTCCAACATAGCAAAATTGCTCAGGAGCGCACCCGGTATAGCATTGCACCTGTGATGTGAAGAGCTTGAAAAAGAGTCCCGTCAAATATGATATTTGTAAAAGCAAGTTAAAATGACATGGTGCTTCAGCGTTTATCTCATGTTTGCTACCATTCAGGTTTTGGATTGGGTTTAGTGTGGGTGGGACATTATTTTTAAACTGCCATGCTACATGCAACAACTTATGTAATAATAAAAAAATAAAAAAATAAAAACTTGCTAGTTTCACATTCACCTCTTTTAGATAAAACTGGGAACAATACCAAACTGTTCACTATTTACAATTAATATAACCCTCCACCACCCCCAATCCTTCAAAGGTATCTAAAGGCAATTCAATCATAAAAGCATTAAACATTTTTGTTAGATCCTGATATTATTATTATTATTATTATTATTATTATTATTATTATTCTAAAATAAACATTGCTCTGTATTTGTGAGAAGGTGACAGCAGAAATGACTCAGCTATGATTCATATTTGACAGCATGTGTTCAGACAGAGAAAGAAGCTTAGAAACCGAGAAATAGGGCATTTCTTTAAACATCAGAATCATTTTTGACACAATCATGGATGTTTTGTGTGAAAGGACTGAAAGGTCGAATTCAAATGACTGTGCTTTAGATGGTAAAGAAAAACTGAATTGCCCAAAGGACTAATTTTCCCATCAAAATGTTTTATTCCTTTTATTCCGTGACGTTGAACATGACCGGAGAGGTCTGACCTTCACTTCAGAAGTTAATGGGTTCAGGAAATCCAAAAAAAAAAAAAAAACCTTTAAATATCTAAATATGTACCAGGAGAAGGTCAATTCTAACCAAGAGACATTCTCAGTTCAGCAGTTCAATGCTAAATGTGTTCTTCTATCTATTCTGTTCTTCTCTCTTTGTGTGTAAGGCCTATAAACACTCAAGGTTTCTGAAACATTTTCAGAACTTCCAAACAAGACTTTGTCAATCCAACATTCAAAATGGACCTTAGTTATCATTAGTTGAGTAGTTAAAGTTCTGCAAATTTCTTTGAATTTCAATTAAAACCTTACCTTCACATTTGAATTGCAGTTTTGCATCCTCGATTTAAATTCAGTTCAATTTCAAGAACTGCACTGGAATTAAACAAGCAATCAATTACATATAAAACTGATGCATTCAGTCCTGATTCACTTAGCATTCACACTGTCATTTTTAACACCTAATCTAAAGATGCAAACAAAACATGAGGATTGGACAGCTGTTATGGCAGTTACTCAAATGAACTGCAATCGGAGTTGATTTTAATCGAACCAAACCTGCCATTAATTAGCCATTGAGAGCTAAAGTGACTGTCTGTCATTTCTTCTGTTGCCATATGTTTACATAGCATCGTTCTCCCTGAGGAGGAGTCTGAAGACCCTATGCACGCTGTGTGGGGGTGTCATGTGTGTTGAGGATTGTGCTGGTGGTTCAGTGAGTGATTGAGTGCATCACCTCACCTCTGATTCATCACCACTGAGCTCACTAACAGCAGCGTCTGTTTCTGTCCCCTCCACACATACAATCATCCGGAGAGAGGACGCTTCCAAAGCAGCGCAGCCCGACTGCAGCTCGCTGGTTAACAGCCATAAAAAAGAGGGATAATAGACGCCAAAAGGCCAACAAAAAAGAATGATGCTTTTAATCTGATGGACCCAAAATTTAGTATCAACATTTCAGTGAACATTTGCCGTTTGAATCCACTTGGGAAATATGAAACGGCTATGTCTACAGAGCAAGACATATTAAAATCATAACTACAATCCTGAAGGCACCAAGACAATATCTAATGAAACTTGAAGCATTCAGCGCTCAATCATTTTCAGTTCAGTTTATTCTCCTCTGCCAGTCAGCAATGCCCTTGTTTTACATCATTATCACATTATCATACCTGATGGTTCTATTCATGCATTTCCTGCGAGTGATTCACTGTTTTGAAATTCAAAATTGGTTCAGGTGTAAAGATGGAAAGGCAAGGAAAGGCAAGGCTGTTTAGCACTTTTCATACACACTGGAAATTCAATAAGCTTAAATAAATAAATGCATAAAACATTTTAATAGTTAATATTAACAAATAAAAATGCAATACAAGTAAGAAGTAGAAACTGAAAAAAAAGAAAACATTTTATTATGAAAATTAAAATGAAATGTTTAAATTAAAATAAGTTTCTAAACTGAAATGAGTATGAAGGACATAAAAAAAGAAGATCAGAGCAGTGTGATTGGATAGAAAAAGGTCATTTTGACTATTTGTCTTACAATTCTGACATTTTTTTCTCATGATTGCGAATTCATATTTCACAATTTGGACAATAATTGTGAGTTTATGTCTTCAATTCAGACTTTTTTTTTTCAGAAATCTGTTCTCATATATTGCAATCGATAACTCTCAATTGCGAGACAAAAGTCAAAAGTGCAAAATACAAACTAAAAAAAGTTAAAACCGCAAGATTTAAACTCACAGTTGCGAGAGAAAAAAATAAAATAAAAAGATATCGAAAGTTTAGTTTGAGACACTTCGTAAATGAGATTTCTGAGCATGTGACACTTCTGTTTCAGACAGTTTTTGTTTTATTAAACTACATTTAATTTCTCTTATACTGTGCTCCCAGCTGCTTTTGTTTCATATTGATGTTGTAAGTTCCTCACCAGAAGGAGCTGCATCATACTTTAATGCAATGATAGCAGCAGTGGATCTCAGATTTTCTGTGCGACCCTGAGTTCCTTTCTGCACCAACGCAGGATTGGAGTCTATACTGGAGAGATGCAAGTGCTCTTAAGAGTGTGATTCAGCTGGAATATGAACTCATAAAGAACACAGAGTGCTCAGGCTTCTCCACAGCAATGACGGGAAACACACAGAGAAAGATAATGAAGCATCTGAAGCGCTGCATCATAAGTGATTACTCATTCATAAAGCCTCGATGGAGTCGAGATGCATCCAGTTCGTCCGGTTTAATGCTTTATGAATATGAAGACTCACATGCAGATGTGAACAGGAATTATACCGGCGGGTAAGAGCATGAGGTTAAAAGAAAATCTGTGACATAATCGACAGGGGAATTATGTAATTGTCTAAAAATATACTCTTAAAGATACCACATCATCTCACAAGTGTATATAATGAAATCTATAATCTATATAATCTATAATTTGATTATAGATTACTTATATTCATGACTGCATCTGACTAAAAAAAAAAAAAAAAACAAACAAAATCCATCCCTTTAAGCCCTTTCAGAGCCCTTCATAAATATCAAGATGAAGGCCCATATTTAATATCGTTAAAAGGATGCACAATATTAAGACAATATTGTTTATCTACCCATGAATCCAGCTGTGCCAAAACCACAACAAACGAGGAACAAAACAGCCATGACTGTCTGATATGAGATATAGTTGTGAAAGGCTGTGTGTGTGTGCGTGCGTGCGTGCGTGTGTGTGTGTGTGTGTGTGTGGGGGGGGGTGTGTGTTGTGTGGGCCTGTCCACATTAATAAGTCATATGTGCCATGAAGCACACAGATATTATTATGTAAGTCTCCACCGGGCGGGCATGAAAAATGCACACGGCTAGTCTATATGTGAAGTACAAGAGAACAACACGACGAGATCAGAGCATGAATGATGCATGGTTTATCAAGTTCAAAGAAAAAGTAAGTGTGTCCTACCTGGATTTCTGCAAAAGTTAGATCTGATCTAAAACAACTGCATGAACAGATAAACACAGTCTGCTTAAGGAAGAGGCCCAACATAGACATGATGAGACGTTCTCTTGTCTTTATAGGCCTGGAGTCCTAGGGCCCACCTTACGAAGATGCCGGAAAAACCACCGAAATAGTTCAACCACAAACACAGCCAATGACATCAAACCTCATTGTGCGATGATGTCACATACATAAATAGCAAGAACCAGTGATGTTGATGTCATATTTGATATAGGCTGTATACATGAGTTGGTCAAAGATGTGATTGATCTGAGATTGAATAACCACTTTTTTTAAAAATGAATGCATCAGTTCAGAGGACTTGAATTACATCTCTGGAGCTTTATGAATTACTTTTATGCTACCTTTATGTTCTGACATTTTCTCAACTCGTGTATTATTTGAGCTGTGAAGATATTTACATTGACCAGCGCTTTTTCAGTTACTCAAACTCTATGAAATGAAGGTGTGAGTTTTTATTAAAGTATATTTTGAAGGTATGTTTCTTCAAAGAGAATTCAGCTTACAGGAGGTAGAGAGCAGGCCTGATAACTTCCGATTACAAAAACTGAGGATTATTTTAGAACATTAACAGTGAGAATTTACATTTTCTGTCAGAATGAATGCTTGTTTTCTAAGCATCCTCTGTCTTCTTTGTGTATCAGAAGGAATACATTTATGCATTTAGCAGATGTTTCTAGTGACTTAGAAAAGAGGAATAAAGAGCAAAGAACCAACTCTTACTGTACATGTCCAAATTGTAATGTCCAGAATCTGTGCTGATTTAAGGCTGAACAGGCGATGATGGTTTGTAATGTGAGTCCAGCTCTTGCGGTTGCTGAAATGACTGAAATAATGATTTCGACTGTGGTTTGGCTGAACTTCTCTGCATTAACTCGGTGATACAAACCAGTCACTGAATTTTTCACAAGGCTAAATTTAAAAGTAATTTTCTTACATGAATAAGAGATATGAATACATCCCACCATTATTCACAGAGCAGGTTAATCATGTATAATAATCACACACTGGGGAAGATCCACTTGTTTTGAACAGTCCTCATCTAAAACCTCACCTGATCATTTCAGCAAACTCCTCTGAGATTCACCCATCGTAATGACAATCACCACAAAGAGAAATAAAACCTTATTAATTATTAATAATACAGTGTATTGGTTTTTGTCCATTTTATTTCATAAAAAAAAAAAAATGTTTTTGTGTTGTTACTCCATGATATGCAAGTGTTGCCATGCTGTGCTGAATATTTAAAATGCTCTCAATGTGCCGCACCATTTTGCTGATTATGTAACAAGAGCAACAAGTTTTGTTATTGGCAGACTCAAATAAAGTCTGTCTAACATGATAAATAATGCATCTGTGAAACAGAACACAGTGTTGTTCTTGGCTACAGATAAAAAGAAACCTTAGCGCAGTTAAAACTCTCTTCCACAGCTCGATTTGAGAAACGAACTTTGTATTTCACAGTGAGTTTTGAGAGGTGTTTGTTTATTGTTTTCAGCAGCACTATCACTAGATGGCACACTTTCAGCTTGAACTTAAGCAAAGTTTGGCTTGAATTAATAGCATATGGGCAAAGACAAGGAAAATGAAGCAAAAACTTGGTAAGTGAGGACAAGAAGAAAGAATCCAAAACTTGCAAAGACAGAACGAGCAACAGAAGAACAGAGCGGCTGAATGTGAGAACATTGGTCATACACGCTAAAATTAGTGGATATGAGAAGGTTGGTAGTTAGCGGTAGATTTTGTTTTAGTGAGTGATGAAGGTATGGGTGTTGGTGATGATTAGTTGTTGGTGTTAATTGGGGCTGTAATTGTCATGATCAAGAAGACATGTACTCAGGAATGTCCTAGATGAGCAAACACTCTAAATATTTATATATATCAGATGTAAATGTAGGTGTCAGATAGTTGTCTTCGTGATGTATGTGTGCTCTCAGTGTGATCACTAATTAACTGATGACATCACAAGAAACACAACGACTCAACTAGTGACGATCCTGATCTATGAGGTCAAAGATGGTGGACAGGACACTCACAAGTCCATTTTAAACTTTGAACAACCTCCAAAAATAATCTGTCACTGGTAAAGCATCGGATATAATATTTGACCCTGGAGCACAAAAGCAGTCTTAAGTCGCTGGGGTATATTTGTAGCAATAGCCAAAAATACAGTGTATAGGGAAAAATTTAAGAATTTATTTATTTATTTATTTATTTTTATGCCAAAAATGATTAGGATATTAAGTAAAGATCATGTTCCATGAAGATATTTTGTAAATGTCCTACTGTAAATATATCAAAACTTAATTTTTGATTAGTAATATGCATTGCTAAGAACTTCATTTGAACAACTTTAAAGATGATTTTCTCAATATTTAGATTTTTTTGCACCCTCAGATTCCAGATTTTCAAATAGTTGTATCTTTGCCAAATATTGTCCTCCTAACAAACCATACATCAATGGAGAGAGTTTTTATTCAGTTTTAAGATGATGTATAAATCTCAATTTAGAAAAATTAACACTTATGACTGGTTTTGTGGTCCAGGGTCACATATTTGATGTAGAGTGTTTTTGTTTTGTTTGTAGTTTAATTCGACAGAATCTTGCTAAAAAAAAAAAAAAAAAAAAAAAAGCTTACTCTACAATAATATACTTTAACGGAACATACTTAAGTTTGAACAGAATGTGACATTTTCAGACACTTAATTTCATGTTAATGTTAATACATGTATTATATATTATTAAATGTATTGTATAAAAGTTGACATTTATATGAAATGCAATTAGCTGAACTTTAGAGTGCTTTTTGACACACTTAAGTAGGATTTAATACATCTTTACAGTTACTTATATTGTCATTGAAATCATGGTTAAAGTACTGCTGAATGTACTGAAAAGCATTTATGGTAAATTAAAACATACTTCAATGCCATTTCAATTGAAACTAGTATGCCATTTATATATTATAAAGTATACTTAAGTGTGTTAGGCAACATGGGTTGGGTAGTTATGAAAGTGTCTCTTATTAAGCAGCTTTTAATGCATTAATTTTGTATTACCTTTAAAAAAAACAAAAACAAACAAACAAACAAAAATCATACTTGGAGTGCACTTTAAGGTCGCTTATTTTTCACAAGGGAACACATGGTGAAAGATCAGTAGCCAACTGCTGATTTTGACTATCCAGACCTTGACCCTTTGATCAAATCATATGCAGGTCATTTGATTATATCTTTAGAAAAGTCCATTCATATCAGTTTATTCATTGCCAAGCCCACCCATTGTGTTGCACTCTTTGGTAGGGTGCTAACCAGAATTAATGTCATGTTCCATCACCACAGCACTTCTTATGGCTCTATGGCCATCATGCATAATACAGTAGTTGCATGAAGTGCATGAACATATGCTCAAAGCAGCAGCTTTGACTCAGTTCATAGGTGTCTGGAGCCACAGCACTGGGGCTTTCTTCACCGTGATATCTTTGGGTGGGGATTTTTAAAGTTGCATAACCACGGGACAGTTACTCAGAGTCAAAATGGTCCAAGACTCACTTTGAGACTCCCTGGAAACCTAGTATAGCTTGATTTAGAACAGGACAGAAAATATCCCCGCTTTCCCCTCAAAACCCTCGTCTGAGTCGTTCACATGTGTCTGCGGAGTCACCCTCACTTCCACCTTTACATGTATTACTGCCATCTCGTAATGTGGCAGCTCATAAGAAACATCCAGAAATCACAACACTAATGCCTTTTCAGTGATGGAGCATTAGCAGGGTCTCGTATGGTTTTCTGTTAACCATGACAGAGCTGCGCTAGCTTAAGAGATTAAACACGCAGCGCCTTCAAACGCCACATTCTGATGAAGAGGAACATCAGGAATAACACACAGTGAAGCTGTCTCACTACTGTTAGCTACAAGAGACACATTGAACCGACTGAATAATAAGGAATAAGACGCTGAGTGCTGTAAGGCTGCAACCTTATAAGAACCAAGGCCAAAAATTAGAGGTAAATTCTCAAAAAAATCATTAAATATATCTTTAGTTTCTCATGACAAATACTTCAACTAAACCTTACTCAGTTCCTTTAAATATGAATCGTCAGATTTTCACTCACAATATGCTCAGTTTTATCATGAATAGTAGCATCTACTCAAGCTAAAGTCAATGACTGATGATTATGCCGCATAAGCAAGCAGCATCTTTGTGTATTGTTAATTGTAGTCCAAATGTATGATTCACCATACCTTCAAGAAAATTTCTCCCAGGAAATCCATACCTAATTTAAGCTCAGCTTGTTATCTTTGTCGGAAACTAGCACAACTATTGATAGCATTTGCACTGAAAATAAATAAATAAATAATCAACTTTGAAACAGTTTGCATATTTTAAGTAAATTTCACTGCTCTGCTCTGATTTTCCTTAGTTGTCAGTTATAATCATCAAAATTAAAAGAAATAAAAATCTGAAATATATCAGTCTGTGAGTAATGAATAATTATAATATACAAGTTTCACTTTTTGAATGGAATTAGTGAAATAAATCAACTTTTTGATAATATTCTAATTATATGACCAGCCCCTGTATATAATTACCTGAACTAACTTTTTGATGTAGAATTTTTTTTATGAGTGTGGAATCACTGTCAAGAATGTCTAAAGGTACCAATGCTGCATTTTTGCTTTTCCTTTGGGGCTTTAACTTGTTTTGTTAGTTTTGTAACTTCAACCACTGTAAGTTAACTTTTGTAAGTCGCTTTGGATAAAAAACCTCAGCTAAATGCCTGAATGTCATGTTGAATCCTATTGGTTTTCTTTGCTTTCTTGAGATAGATTAGAGATATAATATGGATATATCAACATGTTTTATTGCATCAACAGCCTTAGCTTCTGGTTTCATAATGTTTGACCTCTATCATAAATTTAAAAAGACATGTCAAAGCCAATATAAGAGAGCCTTCGAATACTGACAGTGCAAAGTGGGATGACAGACCTTGAAGTTATAGAGAAAACTGCTGATGCAAATAAAATAACAGACAGAAAAAGAATCAGAAAGCCACTCAAGACTTTTGCACTGAAGTTTCTGGTTACTCGTAGAAGGACTAACAGCAGCTCAGCTGAACTGAAAGAGGACACTGCAGCGTGCTTAAAACATCAGCACCTACACGCTTAAAAATAAAGGATCTTTACTGACCTCTGAAGTTCCACAAAGAACCTTTAACATCCATGGAGACATTTTATTGCATAAAAAGATTCTTTGTAGCTGAAAAGCATTATTAAAATGTTCTGCACACTAAAAAAAATGGTTCTTTGGTGAATCAGTGGCTCCTCAATAGAATCACAGCAAACCCCTCTTCAAACTATACTTCAGTATATCTTTAGATGGACTACTTCCACACAATTCAAGTGCATTAAGTATTAGCGGTTCCAATTTAGCAGACTTTTAAGTATACCAAAAGTACAATGGCAGAGTATTTTTATTAAGCACATAGATATGTAAATGTATTTGCAGTATACTTAGCATGGAATAAATGTATTTCAAATACATTTTAGTATATTCATTTTTCACTAGGGTAGAGTTTTGGTACATATCAAGACTGGACTGAAATTCAGCCCCATTTCCCTTGAAACCCAATGGTCCTCTAAAGCCCAGTTCATACATTCACTCGGACCTTCCCACTCATTCTTTCCCACGCACCTCCAAAGCAAGTTCCTCCACTTCAAACTGCTTTCTGGACATGCGGTCCTCTCCAACAGACTTGTGGTAGTAGATGACCATGACGTCATATCTCTTCATCACAGACTTGTAGTTCTTGATGGTCAGCTGATGGACGCGGTCCTTGCCGTCATATTCAGGGAACTCCAGGCCCTTCTCGCTCCAGCACAGATAACCAAAAGTTAGCAGAACCCCTAAAAGCACCCAACCCCACTTCATGTCACTGTTATGCTTCACTTAAAAGGTTTAAAATTTCTTAGATTTTTTCTTTGTTCCTAACTAAAGCCAAACTATTAGGAACAAGGTCCAATTCGTGCGCGCACCACCCTCTCTTGCTCCCTTTTAAAAAGACATATGCACAAGTTGACTAGTTGATGCCTCTCGGGGGTCGGAGGGTTGGGATGATGGCAGTCGATCAAGAGAAATGCTGTAAATGGGTGGAGCCAGATCTGACAGTTTTTGCCTCCTGGAAACAACAGGATCAATCTGAGCGACATGTGCATTGGGTGCTTTCACAGAAAGACAGGATTCCATTGCCATATTAAGTTTTGACCCTTGCTAAAAATAAGTTCTTGTTTGGATGCTGAGAACAAGATGGCGGCCCTGCGTACTGTGTGTTGTGCTGCTGCGTGGTCGAGCCGGCACAGATGAAGTGTCCAGTTTCACTCTGATTCTGCTGGCCAAAGCAAACACTCCCATAGCCTTGTGCTCTACATAGTGACAGGATTTTATCGAGGGAGGAACGGTATGACAATGCCAATTGTTGATAATTATGATTTCAGAACAATGTATTCTCAATTCGAGGTCATAGGTTGGATTTCCAGGGAATGACACATATTGCTAGCAATGCACATGAATGCACTGCAAGTGTCTGCCAGTTGAACAAGTATAAAAGTAATGATAAATCCATAAGCCTAAATCAGGCATGTTTGTGTTTTGTGCATAGATTGTTTTGAATGCATAATTCATGCATTCATGAGAAACAGCAGCAGATAAAGCAGCGAAACAGTCCCTCAGATATTAGTTTACAAAGTCATAGCATTGAGCTGGGATATTAATAAAGTTTGACACCTGACCTCAGCTCTTATATTTCATGTGCCGCCAGCTAAAACACTTTGAGGCATTTGAATGGAGTTATGTGTGGGCTGGGAAGTGGATGCATGGACTGTAAAGAATTTAATTATTTATTTATTTATTTTTTGCTTTCTGCTCTTTGGTAAATGTCCTTTGACACTGATAGAACGTTAATATAAATTTGAAATCTGTGCCAGTGATGATGTCATAATGAATTTATAGTTTAAAAACAGCAAGAGATGGAGGTGTGTGTGTGAGCGTGCGCGCGGGCGGGAGAGAGTATTAGTAGAAAGCACAATAATACCCCATACATCCAAATGTTATGACAGCGCCCTCTTGTGGCAGGGTCTTAAATAAGCATCAGTGGATTAATTTACATCTGTACATCATTTTACATTTATGCATTTGTCAGTCAACTTTATCTAAAGCCACTTGGATTGCATTCACATACTTTGAATAACTGGAAACACAAAAAGCAGCCATTTTTTATTTGATTTAGACCACAATAACTGTATTGCATCATGTATTATTCTATTATAATATATTATAATGTCATATTGGGAAACTGATTGCACGCCACCAAAAATAAAGAGCCAGAAACAACACTGTGAATGTTAATATAGAATATATTTAATATAATACAGATTTTGCATGTGTGCATATGCTCTCAGAAGGGCACTCATCCCCAGATTCTTTCTCAGCAATGAGAAAGTGTTTATCACGTAATGCAATCACATGCAAACACAACATTTGCCCAAGACTACACTACTGGCACAGTGTCAGGAGAATATGCGGACAGAGCGACAAAGGAAGACATTATACATAAGAAAACCTGACATGTTTACTTATGGTTAGATGGTAGACGTTTATTCAAATCTGTAAGTAACACCAGTTACAAATGTGCACAAAGATACAAAGGGCCTGCGACGCCTCTGTTCATATTCTATCAGAAATCTTTTTGTGGTGAATCTTTTGTTGCTTGGCAACTACAAACGTGACAGACTGTTCGCTGAAGTTGGTGTTTGCTGTTGGTTATTGGTTTGAATCTCCCTGGTTGTTTGAGGTGAGGGTCATCCAAAGTACCATCCAAAATACCAGAAATAGTAGTTTAAGAACTGACCATCAAAAGACCAGGTTGACACCTTATGCTTTTATAGAAAAGTGTAAAAAGCAAAGCAATGAAACACAACCAATACTAGGCCTAAACCCATGTCCATTTTATTCTGGAGCAGATGACTTCTGCCCTCGCAATAGCAGCGTTCTTTGCTCCCAGATTCTCTGCTGAGGCATGGATAAACTCTGGCTCGGCTCTGGGCTTAATTTGGTTGGTAATTATGGTTTGACACAAGCAGAGAGCAGAGTTTATTAACCACAGTCTGGCAAATGACATTGATAAACTTACCGGGAATAACGCCGCCTTCTAGTCATGTTGGTATGATCACAGTGAGAAACATATTTCAAGTGGGAAACTCTGGATTTCCAACTTTCTGAGTTTGGTATTGATCGTAATAAATAAAGTTCTCATTTTGAATGTTGATGGTATTTTATTATTTTATTTTTACTTATTTTTATTTTATTTAATTAAATTTTTAATTTAATTTTATTTAATTTAATTTTTTTTTATGGTTGGCCAGTTACATGAGAGGTGAAACATCGGTAAGCTCTACTAGAGATGTACAAAACAATTTTTCAGATTATATTTCATTTCATTCCAGAATATTTATTAAGCAGAAAAAAATGTCAGTTTTGATTTACATAGCCATGCAAATTGTGGACAAAACTGAAAACTATGCAAATGCTTGACATATTAATTTTATTCCAACCAACATCATCTACATCCAAATGCATACACACAGAAAGAATATAGTTTTTTTTTTTTTTTTTGCTATGCACTGACAGTTAATTTCAGAGAGAAAAGAACTTTTGTCTGTTTGCTAAAGTAAAAGATTTCTGTGTAGGATGGCTGTGAATCCCATATTGTTTTGTGTCTGTGGCTTATTTTATATATTTATTTATTTTTTCAGCTCAAATCTAATTCAGCACTTCTTGACCATAGTTCCAGCTGCTGTAGTTTTATTGAAAATCTTTCAGAGAAAAGCGAGAGTGCAGTAGCCAGAGAGGTACGGTGTAAAATGACTCTGCATTTTCTTTGTTTCTCTGTTGACTCACCCCCATTCACACACACACACACACACACACACACACACACACACACACACCCACACACACACACACACACAACCAGTTCCTTTCAGCGACATCACAGAATGAATCCAGCAGAACAGAGCTTTCTAGAAGCATCAGATGACACACAAGCATGTGCTCTCTGTCTGTGAATGGTACTTTCCACAAATAGAGCACAGAATAGGGTCTGAAACTCTTTAAAAAAGTGGAAGATGTTTTTGTACATTGTTAGAGTGTTGCAGATTTAGGCTAAGTTAAGCTGTAACTCTGTATTATTAGGGTTTTGTAAGACTGAAGGTGTGTAGGCACCTATTGTATCCTTTGGCGTTCCTATTATTCCCAGTTTCTTCTTCCAATCTTGAGTCTATGGTAGCCCATTGAACCTCTTACGGGAAAGTTGTGAAATTTGGCACACTGATAGAGGACTGTCTCAACATTAACCACAGCACGTTTGGAGTCTCTAACTCAGACTCTCTAGCACCACCACTTGACCAAAGTTTCACTCATGTTTATGCTAATAACTTTTGAACCGTAAGGGCTAGAAACAAAATTTCCTCTGATTCCTTGGCTCAAGCCGATTCGATTGCACTATATGACATATTCTTTCATCATGAAACTTTTTCCATCATTTTGAAACCATTTTCAAACTCCTCCCAAGGTGTTGCTCCAATTCGACAAAAAATGAACCAGATTATCTTCAGAACATGCCGACAAAAAGTTATGGAATTCAAGTCGATTCGTTCAGCTGTTCTCAAATATCACGTGAACGATTTCTATGAAAAGCATGAAAAAATGGATGTGAGGCTATATATCCACAACGATTTGGCGTACTGAGACCAAACTTGGTGTGTGTTATAACAAGGATGACCTGAGACTACCTGCAGTGTTTCGGCGCAGCGCCACCTAGTGGTCAGGAGATACAAAAAAAGGCTATTTTGCTTATAACTTCTGAATGGTTTAGCCAAAAATCACAAAACTGACCTTATATGCCCTAATGGTACTCGAAAAGTTTTGGGGCAGCACCAGCTTGTGGCCAAAAGCTATAAAAATAATAAAAATAAAAAAAATACAAAAAGGCTAATTACGTTTTAATAAACTGGGCTATTTTAATACAACTGGACTCAATATATTCTTTGAGTCATACCAAGAACATCGATACCAATTATGCAAAAATTGGCCGAACTTCCTGCCTGCCATTTTGATTCATGTTGAAAACCTACTTTTTCTAACTCCTCCTAGACCGTTGGTCTGATTTTCACCAAATTTGACTTGGATCATCTTCAGACCATTCTGGTAAAAAGTTATGGATTTCATTTGTATACAAATTTGAAGCATGATGCCAAAATTATTCTGAGGCTGTATCTCTGCAAAGCTTTGACATATTGACAACAAACATTGTGCGTGCCACCTCACACAGAACACACCACATATATATATTATAACAGTGCCACCTATTGGTCAAAAGTCACAAGCCAATAAATTATATTAGTAGTAGTTGTATTTATGATTTTTCTGCCATTTTGACTAAAATCATCTTAAAATGGTTTTAATTACTCATTGCTGCAGTTGGTCTGATGCTTGCTTCTGTAGTGCTTGGCCCCGTAATTGCTGCTTGCAGCTATATTTGTATTTAGCATTGCTGTAACAACCTAGATACATTCATTTATACCAACAACAAGACACATTTTTATGGGTTAAATCGGGTTTAAAAAGTCTGACAAGTAATGATTTTGTGTGTAAGCAGTTGAAAAAAAAAAAAAAAAAAAAAAAAAAACTGTAAAAATTAAGAAATTTCATTACATAACAGAGTGTTATTTACAACTAATTACATGAAAATACAGAACTACAAATATTATTGGATATAAACATGTTATGACATTTTAATTGTTCAGAAAGTCATAACCTCTGAAATGTAACAGTGAAATCCTCATTATTAAAGGAAAATACAGATTTTTAAATGAGCTACTTTTCATTCTAAGGTTAATTTATGTTACATAAGCAAATCTAATGGAAACATGTGATTTGTGCCTTTAATGCTCTTAATGGGATGCATTTCTGAAAAGAGCCTAACAAACTGACAAAGTCCAAAAAACTCTTGTTTTTCTCGCTCCCTCTCAACCTTCTCTTTGTCGCTGTGTTTCCTCAGGATGTTTTTAGAAGTTCTTCTGTGAGTCTCTTTCTTCTCTGCTCCGTGTCTTGTGACAGGGAAAGAGAACTTCCCCATTACAGCATTTCCTGAGGCGCGCACACACACACACACACACACACACATATGTTGCTTTGATATGTCAGGGTCTCGCTCTCATTTGCATGGACCTGTAGTTTTTTCTTTGCACTTGCATGTATTTTTGCATGTTCACACGAGCCTGAGGTGAACTGAGCATGCATGCATACATGCCCTCGGCTATGATAATTAACAGATAAGTCAGCACATGATGAGCATATGACAAGACATCTATTGTGCATATGAGGAGCAGACTATCAGACAGAAATATCATCTCTGCATCCAGAATCCAGTTGGCTTTACGCTCAATGGCAGACGCACGCGAGTGAAGTGAGTCAAAGCAAACTGGGTCACGGCTGCATGGCGGACTGCCACCGTCAGCACTGCATCTAAATCCTCTTCCACTGCGCTTACAAATCCCTTTCAAAGAGCAAATTAAAAGCCAACTTGGTGTTAATACTACACCGATACCAATGGACTTCATTCTCCCCAGCAAGAATTTGCATTTCCAATGCACCAATAACATTTCCATAAAACTCAAATGTAATATGCAAATGTTACGATATGAATGGCCTGATGCACCGCACCGTGATTAAGTGTCTGAAGTCTCTCTCTCTCTGTGTTTCATTTTAATGAAGACATGCAATCATGTTCTTTATTAAAGTCTGCAATGCTTTTGCACTCTCTGCTCCTCTGATTTGCGATGTATTAAACATTCACGAATGTACAGTCGATATGGGATGAGTATTTTGTGGTAGGTTTATAGTCTCGAGAGAGCCGTGCAGTTTAATCGTGTCTATATAACATCACAAGGACAAGTTAACATGTGGCGGAAAAAAATGCAATAAACAGACAAGCAAGATAGATAGATAGATAGATAGATAGATAGATACTGTAGATATAATATTAGCCTATTTTTAGCATGTTTATGTTTACCTTTATTAAACCAGGAAATTAAAAGCTCTTGAGATTTAAAATCTCATGTACAAGAGGGTCCTGGCCAAGATAGGCAGCACATTTAGTTACACATAAAACAAAATACATTCGTTTACATACACAGAAACATACACAAATCACTCAAAACATTTACAATCAGGTGACGCTACAAATATATCATTTAAAATACATTTAAAATCATTTAGTGATACCAACTCTTTTAAGCATAACTTATCTTGTAGTTGATTCCTATCAAATGGAGCAGCTCTTATTGCTTAGATAGATAGACAGACAGACAGACAGACAGACAGACAGACAGATAGATAGATAGATAGATAGATAGATAGATAGATAGATAGATAGATAGATAGATAGATCTTTTGTTGTCATATGTTGTACATCAACTTTACTGCCCCCTGTGGTCAGATGCAGTACTGCTTGACATTCCTCTCTCCTCCCAAAAGTGAACCACTGGAATTCTCTTTAAATGAGTTTAAAAAATTCTTGTCATACTCTAGTTATTTATTTTAAAGATCGGTAACGCTACTTAACGTTTCGTCGGTTGTGTGTGTGTGTGTGTGTGTGTGTGAGAGAGAGAGAGACAGAGAGAGAGAGAGAGAGGATGTGGGACTGTGTGGAATAAAAAGAGGAGGGATTATCTGACCGGATAGCAAAGTGACATCAGGCCCGAAAAATGTGTGTGTGTGTGAGGCTGCAGATTCAGAGAGCGTGTGACTGAGAGAGAGAGAGAGAGAGAGAGAGAGAGAGAGAGAGAGAGAGAGAGAGAGAGAGAGAGAGAGAGAGAGTTATAGGGAGGAAAAGGCGTTTCCATTCTCAGACCGGCGACACGCTCAGTATCGCGCGAGCACCATCCAGAGAACGGACGCTTAAAGTTTCCGAGACGTCTTCGTTCATAATAACCCCAACTTCTGCGTAGATATTCACGCTCTTTGACGCAGAAGTTTTGACCGAACTGTGTGTGTGCCGAACTGGACTTTGAATTCGCTTGGCCAAAGCGCACCGCGGATCCCATCCATCACCACCGGGAGCATCTTCATCTTCATCATCATCATCATCGCCGGATCACCGGGCGCGCGGAGTAAGTCACACTTATAAACTGTGCTTTATAGAAGTAGAATGGTTTGGACTTTGGAGCACCACTATCATTCATACAGTGTGGTACCATATTTCTATCTAATACTCTGTTCAATTGCACTTCCACAGTAATATCTATCTATCTATCTATCTATCTATCTATCTATCTATCTATCTATCTTTCTGTGTTCAGTTAGCACGAACAGCTGTAGATCGCTGTGGATTCACGACACCGCTTTCAATCCGGTTCGGCTGATTGTTCGGCGGAATGTGCGCCTTATTAAAATAATAATTTAATTATAGTTGTGCCTCAACTACGCCGAACAGAATCTGAACGCCTCTGCTATTATTTTGCGTCATAGAACCGCCATGTTTCAATTATTTTCATAATGACTGGTGGAGTCCAGGTTCCTGATTTTTAACATTTTGATTTGTAGTTCAGTTTTTTTCTGCATTATTTTTGTTCTAGTTTAACCTAGGACTTGCACAATGCAGGCTAAATGATGTTAATGCATGGAATTCCTCTACACTGTCTGCTTTCACCACCAACCCTTTTTTATTTTCACCAACAAAATCTGGCAACCATCGAACATTCTGGGTTTATTAGTCAAAGGAGCTCAGAGAAACTGCTGTGGAAGCGCTCTCATAGTGCAGCCTCACGAGTCACGACACAGACCCTCTTCCTGTTGGACTGTAGTGCTTCCTTCTTCCTCTCACAGCCGCTTTTCGTCTCGCCTGAACCAAGCAAAACCAGATCCGAGCATGGAGTGAGCAGATGCAGACTCTGGCAGTCACGCAGGTGTGTGTGTGTGTGCACCTGGCGAATGGTTTCTGCTCTCCTATCTCATGTATTGATTTGTGTTTTGCCTGTGGTAAGGGAAGGAGCAGCTCAACAGAAACACACCTCCCTCATTGTCCTTGTGTGTAGAGAGTGTTTCAGGCTGGCATTGTTCGCTGGCCAAGAATGGTGCTGGAAATCGTGTTTAACAGAAACTTTAGACCGTTAACAAGCCAAACCCTCAGCTATACTGTTTTCTTCCGGACTTCTCTTTCCCCCCAAAAGACTCATCAGATTACAAGCAAAAGATTAAAAAGGCAGATCATCTAAAGCAGGTTGGTTGTGATTCAAAAAAATGAGTTGCATGTCTGTTCTGAAAAAAAAAAAAAAAAAAAAAAAAAAAAAAACTAACCTTATGCAAGATTCAGAAGGCAGAAGTAAAATTACCCTCTGCACCTTAAAGTTTTTTTTTTTTTTTTTATGCATTCATTCATCTGCTTTTATGGTTAAATCTAACCAAATGAAGCAGTTTTTTCTGGTATGATGATCAGTTTTGGTACTGTTTTGAGAACCATTGATTCTTCTAACGTTTGTTATCTTTGCTGCTGTCTCTGGTTATTTGCTGCTATTCCTTGATATCTGACAGGAGCGCCTGAGGCGTTTGCTCTCGTCTGCTCTTCACCTCACTATCCAGACTATTACGCTGAAGTTTTTAAAAAGGCTGTCATTGCTGCTTTTGTCCCTGTAGGTTTTGGTTGCCTATCTCTGGATGTGTTATATATTTTGGCCTAATGCTGAAAGACACGGGCTGCAACAGAAGCGTTTGATGAGGAGTGTTCTAGTTCCATGCGAGTCTCTGTTACATAAGGTCCATTTGGGGTTTCAGGTTTGCTGTGGATGTGTGTGTGTGTGTGTGTGTGTTTGGTCCTCTCTGGTAAATCTTCCTCGTGCTGTTCAGTCATCTCCAGAGTGATATAATGACCGTGCAATTTTACGTACGCTCCGGTCTCACTCACAAGGTCGAGCTGAATCTATTCTCTGTTCGGTTTGATTTAGAACAGACAAAGGTTCACAGCAACTCTGGTCTGTAGTAGCAATGCTGATGGGATAAAAACATGCTTTCTTGCAGTCTCTCCGAATAGTGTTCATCCCTGTTTGGACAGGATTAGTTTTATGAGGTGGTGGGGTAATGTGATATTTACCAAAAGACTGTCTGTGATTTTAATCCCAATCGAATCGCCCATGACAGTAATTTCACAGGATTTTCCACAGACTGGACATTCCTAAAGATTATAGCATCCTTTACCTTTAAATATCCTGAAGAAATAACCATGGCACCTAATATGTATATGTGTATATATATATATATATATATATATATATATATATATATATATATATATATATATATATATTAATTATATATAAATTATTGAGCTCGATTGTAAAAATGAATTTGGAGCTTTGATTTCCAAACAGGAAAAGTCAGTAAATGCCATATATCTGCTTCAGTCCACAATTAGTCTCGAATGCCGTGGAAATATGCACTTCATAACTTCTCAGAGGAGCAGTTCTTGCTGTTGCAGATATACATTTTATGAGTTTTAGTATATATTGCTAAATAAAAGATTTGAAGTGAATGAATATTATTCTTTAGTGCATGACATTTGTTACTCACGTTGAAGGGTAATCATGAATTATGGTCCGTTCCGGCTAGTGCAACTTATGTAATGTGTCTCCCAATAATCATATTTTGTCATTTTAATATTTCCTGCATATTTATGTATAGCACAGCCAGCAATAGACACAGCCATTCACCTTTAGTCATTTAGATGCTGATATTCAAAGAGGAACATCACAAGCAGTTTTAGAGTACGCTAAAATAAGCTAGAGCAGACGTAAAAATGCAGAAAAGTAGAAGAAAAGATTACATGAACATTTTTGTTTTAACGAAACATTAATTGGAATTTATTAATATAATGTATAACTCACAGAAGTAGTTTCTTGAAGGTCATAATGGTCTGAGCACAGTCAGCAGAGGTTAAAAGCTTGTTCTACCGCAGAGGAACAGAGAGAGTGAAGGGTCTGGAAAGCAATGTTGTGATGGTTTATCTGGCAGTGCTTGACCGTAGAGGACGAGAAAGAACAGACTACTAGAACAGGGTTGAGGTCAGAGCAATAGGCTCATTGGAAATAAGTGCCTCTAAATACATTTCTGTAAAACTGAATCGCTGCAGTTTCCAGTTTAAATAAACAATAGAGGCAGTAAAACTTTAATTCATTTTCACACAAAGTATGATTTGCAGGTCCACGGTTTCGATTACTAAAGCCTAATATTTCATTATAGAATATTATGTTATGAATTCAAAACAATCTTCAACATGCTGCAACATTTGAAAACGGATACTTTTGAAAGTTAGCGTCACGTATCCAGCTTTATATGTATGGATGTTCAGTAGGTTTGCTCGGTAGCTCACGCAGTGTTGAGTTCAGCTTGAAAAGTGAAGAGCTCGGGTACAAAGCCTGTTAACAAGACAGTTCAACCTGGCCAACAAATCCGTTTTTATAACAGTTTAGCATTTGCTAACACTATCGGGTAGGTTTAGGGTTAATACAGAAATGTATTTAGAGGCACATATTTCCAGTGAGCCTGGGTTGGGTTTGAGGGTCCTGACGTCTGACAACAAAGCCTTGAATTCGATGTGCTCGGTCACAGGTAGCTACAGACGTCTGCAGTAACATGATTTACAGACTTGTCCTGAAAACTAAAACCATCTGCACATGGCTTGTACCTGATGTGTGTTTTGCTAAGCTAGGAATATGTCAGTTTAGAATATCTTTAGGTTTAAGGATTAAGTTGCTTAAAAATTATTATAAAATAAAATAAAATGTGGACCAACAGCTGCTGAGTGGCCAAGCAATCTGCCCTCTGCAGTTTCTCTCACATACACATACTGAGACACTCACAGGTACACACACACACACACACACACACACATGGACAAGCAATCTGACATATGCACACACACACACACAGCACCTCTCATAATTCACTCCATCTTCAGCCAAATGAAATGTCTCGCTGGGAATAATTGGATTTGATAAGACCTGATTCACTTCAGACTTCTGCTCTCAAATTGTGGTGTTACTGAGAGCATCTGCCAAGGACCGAAGTGGTGTGTGTGTGTGTGTGTGTGTGTGTGTGTGTGTGAGTGTGTTTAAGCGATGGTGGGTGTTGCAGTGGGAGTTATTAAGTAAAGGCAACATGATGCACTGTCCGCTGTTTTATTTGGAAACAAATAAATATATAAGCGTCTATTTCTCAGCTTAGAGAAGAGAGTGAGCTGATTGTTCTGTTGATTTGTTTACAGCACAATCTTTCCATTTGGTTATTTACAGAATACTGAATTGATCTTTCCATAAATTTATTTCCAGAATACTGTGAAGTGATCCTATATTTATCTGTTTATAAAATACGGTGCATGGATCTTTCTGTTGGTTTGTGGAATACGGTGTTCTGGTGTTTTTGTCTGCTGGCTCTCTTATTGATTTTTTTTGCTCTCTTTTAGATGAGAGTAACATCAAAGCATGAGAGCTTCAGGTCACAAAACCTTTTGAAATCACTCAGATTCAGATGGCGTCAGCTTCAGCTAATTCTCCTCTCAAGTTGATTAGATATTGGAAAATGTTACAGGACTATTATAGGTATAAACAACAACAACAAAAGCTTAAAATAAAATAAACATTATCTGAAATAATCACACACTCGCTGTGGTGTCCAACCTATAAAGCAGCATGACATCTCACCCGCTGATATCTCAGCATGAGCCCTGATGTGTGTGAAACAATCAGCCTACAAACCATCTGACTGAATGGAACACCACTCCCACATGAACTACGTTACCCACAATCCCCCAGTGTGGAGCTGAGTCACAGAGAGCCATCAGGACTCGCAGTCGTGTGCTCCACGGGATCTGGCCTGCGCTTATTCAGATTTACACAGATACAGTTGGAGATGCATCAGGCACGTTATGATTTATTATTTATTCATTTAGAATAGGCAATTTTCTGTCCTGTTTTTAACCCCCTCATCAGAATTCTCTGTTTGGGTGTGGAGGATTGTAGACTTAGAAGTAAACACCCACTGCTGTGATTGGCTAACACTTGTGTATGATTGACAGAGTACATTCCTCATAGACAGATGCTGCTGTGATTCAGGTCAAAAACGCATAAACAACTCAATACATATCACAATACTCTATAGAGATCTGTAAGAAGAGACATGATAAAAACAGTTTCTCGCACTTGTGTTGTGACATCACTGTTGGATCCAATACAGTCGGCACAGCATCGTCTTTTAGTTTCTTCTTTCTAAAAATCCTGCATCGAATTGTACTTTGTTTGTAAACGGATCCGCAGTAAAATAAAGTGAACAAAAAACTGAGTTCTTACTGATGTGGTCTGGATCTACTTTAAAAATAAAGTCCATTCACTCTTTCCTAACAATGGGATCAGAAGAAAGGCACTGTAAAGCATCTTGTTGTCTTTGGAGCGATCTTTATTGTTTGGTTTCTGCTTAGATATGCGCATTTGTGTCTCTCTTAAAAACTACATACACGAATCAGTGTGGGGGGTGGGGTGTCAACAGGCAGTGTAGAATCAGTGGGCGGGGCTAAACAGGCAGTGATGCAGAATCAGTGGGCGGGGCTAAACAGTCAGTGATGTAGAATCAGTGGGCAGGGCTAAACAGGCAGTGATGTAGAATCGGTGGGCGTGGCTAAACAGTCAGTGATGTAGAATCAGTGGGCGGGGCTAAACAGGCAGTGATGCAGAATCGGTGGGCGGGGCTAAACAGGCAGTGATGCAGAATCGGTGGGCGGGGCGGGGCTAAACAGGCAGTGATGCAGAATCGGTGGGCGGGGCTAAACAGTAAGTGATGTAGAATCAGTGGGCGGGGCTAAACAGTCAGTGATGTAGAATCAGTGGGCGGGGCTACACAGGCAGTGATGCAGAATCGGTGGGCGGGGCGGGGCTAAACAGGCAGTGATGCAGAATCGGTGGGCGGGGCGGGGCTAAACAGGCAGTGATGCAGAATCGGTGGGCGGGGCTAAACAGTCAGTGATGTAGAATCAGTGGGCGGGGCTAGAGAGTAATGCAGAAGCAGGCGTTGATCTTCTTCTGCAGAGGTGGGGTTTATCCACACTATTACATCATAGAGTGGCACTTTCCACAAGCTGTCATTTTGGCAGACTGACTTCAATATAAGCTGTTTTTGGACTAATGCGAAAGTTTTGAGTTTTAAAACTTACAGGATGTTTTTATAGTACAATGACCTCTTATATGTCAAAAGATCAAAGGGGATTTTGGTTTCTCAGTTCATGACCCCTTTAAAAATAATAATAGTTTGAGACAAAAATAAAGTAATAATAATAATAATAATAATAATAATAATAATAAAATACTTTAAATAAGACTTTAACTCCAATAAGAGTTTTCAAGTTAAAACAACCAAAGTCACAACATGCCAGAAACGTAAGTGGCATGCTACAAAATGCTTAATAATGCTAGAAACATTCTTAAACATTTAAAATTTTAGCAATGTGATAAAACATGGTAACGACATGTTAAATCATGCTGGTGACATGCTAAAATGTGCTAGAAACAAGCTGGCAACGTGTTAGTTCTACGTGAAAACAATGTATTAAATCATTCTAACATTGTGCTAAAACATGCTAGCAATGTACTAAAACTTGGTAACAGTGTAAACATTATATAATCTGCCATAAACATGGTAAAACATGGTAGCTACATGCTAGTGATGTGATAAAACATGGTAAAACGTGCTGACAATGTGTTAAAAAAGGCTAGTAGCATGTTAGCATGCTAGCATATTAGCAGCCTGGTAAAAAGTGCAAGAACAAGCTAGTGATGTTAAAACATGCTAACAACATATTAAATAATGCTGGCCATATGCTAAAATGTTCTAGAAACAAGCAAAAACACAAAAAGAGTAACTTATCTAGATTTCACACAGATTGTTAGATAATTATGCAAGGCTTTATATCTGTACGTGATATTAAATACACTGTATTCTTTGCTTTTAAGGATAGGAATTGATAATAAATTATGTTTCTGATTCTAAATGTGATTTAATTTAAGCTTATTGAAACTAAATTAATTTCTCAGTCATACAAACAAGTTGATTTAAGTCTCATGAGCCCTAAGCAGATATTGTTGTGTGCAGCCAGGGTTTGGCACAATTATGGACTTGAAGAATTGCTCGCAGTGCCTTACATCACTGTTTGCGGTATGTGTGCTGCTGTGAGTGCAACTCTGTGGGCCGTGGGTAGGTGTGATTGGCTGCAGATACGATTGGGACCGTCAGATGAAATGCAGCAGCATCCTAATGAGGGAAAAAATCAATCGTAAAATTGACTTCTGTATGTGTGCAGGTGTGTGTGGGAGTGTGTGTGTGTGTGAGAATGCAGTGCAACTCCGAAACGTCTCCAAAATATCTGCTGCCAGTGTGGAGGAGGGACAGAGAGAAAGAGATTGAGAGATGAACAGAAGATGAAGGTCCAGACTGAAGAAACAATTATGGCTGTTTGGAAATACTATGCTAGTATTAAAATCAAACAGAGCTGGTGTATTGTGTGACATTTGACCTCTGACCTGAGTGAGTCACGACTGGCTGATCATGGACAGTGTTTTAACCTAAAATCAGAGGCTCGAAATGCAACATAATGTGCAGCCCTGACACAGCTCAGTCTTTGCAGTATGTGTGTCACTCATTAACACCTGTGTTCAAACGTGTCAAAACACATCTCGATCACACTTACTAGTCAACCTGTCAGTTCAGGGAGTGTGTTTTCATCTTCCAGACATTAAGAGTGTTTCCCATCATCTGCACTACATCACAAAAACATACCCGCTGAATTTTAGACAAAATAGCATTTGTCAATTATGATTTAAATACATGTTTGGACGCTTTATTGCATGGTAATTGCAAATATGTAAAAATGTATCACAATTTAAATTTAGATTAGAGTTAATTTTTGACCCACTTAAGTCTGTCATGTTTAAAATATGGTTAAGGATGTTCTGCCGAATCATTTATGGTAAATTAACGTATACTTTATTGTTATTTCTATAAAAAATTGTATGTCATGTATTTACATACATTTTTGAAGATGAAGGTGCAATTCAGAACATTTCAAATAGATTAGTTCTGTATCTTAACATAAGCATATCAACATAATATTGAATAATAGTTCAAATGATAATCAGCGTGCTTTAGTATCAGTCAACACATCAAATAAGTGTACTTCTATAAAACATGGCAAAAGATTATTAAAACAATGTACTTTAAAGTAAAACATTTAATTTTTTTTTTTTTTTTTTTGAAATAATAATTTGTCACATTTTAAAAGTGTTCTTAAATGATGTCATGTGTCTCTCTTTGAGTCACTTAAGTAGCATTTTATTATATTATATTATATGCAAGTATTTTTTTATGTTTTTATATACTTTTAAGATTTAAAGCACACTAGAAGTGCACATTCACCACAATTAAGCACACTTAATTTACACAAGGTTTGTTCACAATGACTCTGTTTTAAGGAAGCCATGCTCCATTTCTGCCAGACTCAGATCTCTGACGCTGTTTCTTGTAAACAAATACATAAACGAAATAAAATGAACTAATTGGCCCACTAATTAGCGGTCGGACAACTGGTCGACCATCTCTGTGTCTGTTGAAGTGATGTTTTGTTGACGTGCCTGTATGAGATGATCTGTTCACTGTCTCCACTGAGATGAAGTTAATGTGCTTTAGTCTCTTTCTAAGCCACATGCAGACAGGAGGCAGAGACAGATGTGACGAGATCTTCACGCTCAGCTGAGGTGTCCAATCTCCACACACAAAAAAAAAAAAAAACTGAGATGAAGTCATTTTTGTTCATTCTTTGTCTTTTATCTCTCTTTTGTTTGTTTCAGTTACACACACACACACCGAGCACGAGCGCTTGTCTCATTCTCCCTGAGGCGCTGTGATATTTTCAGCATTAATGAAGTAAAAGCTTTCTCCTCTAATATGCCGTATCGCTCTCCGTGTCACATGGACAGAAATGACTCGATGAATTCAAGCCATTTATACTTTACAAAATATCACAAAACATCGGTAATAACATTCATAAAACAGCCACAGCTAGGGATAATACGGTAAGTTCATTTAATTCAGCTCTCCTTATAAAACCCAGATGCCACGATTCACATTTCTGGAAAATAATGTGGAAAGCATGAAGACATCTGTTCAGTGAGTCATCAGAAGCAGAGGTCTGATGCCTGTGATATGAAGCAGGTTTTTCTGAAGGCAACACCACCAATGTTAGCCCTACAAAACCTCACCAGGACGATGATAGGGTTCACCAGCCCGGATTCTTTTCTTTTCTTAATTTAGTGAATGCACACTTGTAGTGTACTTAAAATCTAAAAAAAAAAATGGATTTATTTTCAGGTAATATACTATACTTTGAAATAAAAGGTCACTTAAGTGACTCAAAGAGAGAGACACTTTAATGACCATTTCTAAGCACGCTTAAGTACACTTTTAAAAAGTTACCTTTGTAATAGTAAATGAAAATATTTACTTCAGAGTTCATTTGAAATCATCATGTTTTGTTGTGTTTTAAAATTACACTTATTCTGATGTGTTGACTAAGATCAGAATGATAAATGTATTCAATATTACACTTGAAGTTAATTTCTTTTAAATATTAAATTGCAAAAAAAAAGATATTTAAATATATGTCATACAAAACATATAAGTTGAAATGACATTAAAGTATATTTTAGTTTATCCTAAATGCCTGTCACTACATTCAGCAGTAAAAACCATATTTCATTGACATTAGAAGTAATTTTTATATTATATATAATGATATCCATTGTCTACAATGATATACAAAGGCTGCATGTTTTTTTCCAATTGTGGAAATAAAAAAGAAAAAAGGAAAAGAGGACTTAAGGACTTTGAAACACATTTTTACTCAACTAAAATGAACTAGAATAAATAAAAACTAGAAAAAAATGTAAATTCAATATACAAATGCCCTTGGATTCTTAAAGGACACACTTAAAATCCACTTTTACATGGTGTTTAGACATAAATGTGTGTTGGCAGTTTGGGAACACAACCTCCCTACAATGATACAAATCCACTCACTCCTCATTTTTTAATCCTCTCTAAACCAAATCAGTTTCACTAGGCCTGCCGTTTTGATTCTCATGCAATATGACATCACATTGCACAGGCCCCACCCACAACAGCCAATTGACAGCCCTGCATTGCTATAGTTCCCGCCCTCAGCGGTTGTTCACTGTCCTCCGTGTTCTCCGTGTTCTCCGTGCTCGAGCAGCTGTAACGTCAACAGTGTCTCGTAAGCAATCCCGGTGCTCTGTATTTGGATGTAAGACTGAACATAAGAGTCTTCATTTTCTCCCAACTTCTGCACTGCTGAGGACGCAGTGGATTACTTTAATTTATAAAGGCAATGCACCTCAAAATCTACTTAAATACATTTATGTCTGCTTTGTGAATGTCATGTTGTTATAGTGCTTAGCATTTTAACCATGTTTGTGTGCATACATTATGGGAGTATTTTAATTGATCAGCGCCGCTCTGGTGAGATTAGTTCACACCGCTGTTCGTTTGGTCATGTGTCTCGGTCCATTGATCCACGCCGGTGACAGGTCAGCGTAGACTGCGCTCTGTAACATTGCGCTGTTTTATCCCACTTTCAGTGTATTTGGCTTCACATACAGTATGCACGGCTGAACAGCGTTTCACTAGCTCTCAGTCATGTGTCTTCTACCAGCTGTAGGTGGGTGTGCAAACTGAGCAGAGAGACGTATAAGCAACACTTCTTCTGGAGACGGGGCGGGAATATGCAGCTCATTTGCATTTAAAGTGATACACACCAAAACAGCTCTTTTTTAGACACACCCCAAAAATGACATTTTCCAGCTGTATTTTAAGATGAAACTTCTCAATATTAAAGGGCACCTGTTATGTTGGTCTTGGGTGTCCCCAGAATGTGTCTGTGAAGTTTCATCTCAAAATACACATATATATATATATATATATATATATATATATATATATATATATATATAATATTTTTCCTTAATTTTATTTATTCCGTGATGATGCAGGACATTCATGTCCACAATTGTACTCAGAGCTGTTTCCATCCATAGTTTGAAATTACTTTTGTTTCCATGGCAGCGATCAGAATTCTAAAAATGGATTCATGTTCATCTTGTTGAAGAAACAAAACAAACAAACAAATAAAACCTAAATCAACTTGTTTTAAGTCAAAAAGGTTATTTAGCAACACTGAATCAACTTCAATACATTAATTTATACCAATAAAAGTATTTGGGGTGACAGCTTCAGGTTTGCAATTTTACAGAGTAGTTGTCTGCTCAACTACCTTTAACTGTTAAAGTCTGACATTTTTGTTTTTATTTGACATCACAGGTCAAGTTGGAGAATACAATTTAGAGTATTTACAAATTTGACAAGACTTGAATGTTTTCTCCAAGTTGTAAACTCAGCAGTGACGTGAACATCATTCTGACCCGATAAAACCTGCAAGTCATTGGTTTGTCTTTCCAGTACACACACACACAAACTCACTGACTGTCCTCTTAGAACAGCCTGTCACTGCCATCTCTCTCTCACACACACACACACACAGCCTGCTTTTGTCTGCTGTTCTTTGTGTGTGTGTGTGTGTGTGTGTGTGTGTGTGTCTGTGTGTGTGTGTATGAAACAGAGGCTGTCTATGCGTCGAGTGTGAGGATCCCATGCGTGTCTGTCCAGGTTCTTCACATTGTGTGTGTGTGTGTGTGTGTGTTTTGTCTCCTTTTCCCATGACTAAACTCTTCACACCCCTCCCCCTCCACAGGGCCCCAATCCACGCACACACACACACACACACACACACTCGCAGCACATGCCATTGACTTCTATGGTTTGTATGCAACACTAAATGTTGGACACTAAATAAGTGTGTCAAACTGACACATTCCCACAGTCCCCATCGTAATGTTTGCAGCTGCCTGTCACGTATCGTCATGGCAACTGCACCTTCAGACATTGATGATGTGTTCCTCAAGGACAGAGAGGTGTGTGTGTGTGTGTGTGTGTGTGTGTGTGTGTGTGTGTGTGTGTGTGCGTGTGTGTGTGTTTGTGCGTGCCAACATCCAAACTTCATTCACCCTCCACATGGCTGATGTCACCATAACAACGCTTGCCTTTCAGACTGGAGACTGTAACCTAGCAACAGGCAGGAGTGTGTGTGTGTGTGTGTGTGTGTGTGTGTGTGTGTGTGTGTGTGTGTGTGTGTGTGTGTGTGTGTGTGTGTGTGTGTGTGTGTGTGTGTGAATGTGAACTCAGGCTGATGGTGAGAGAGACGCTCCACCAATCAGAGCGCTTACGCTTCACAATCGTCTCTCTTGGACCCCAGCAGGACTGAATGGAGAGCAGAGTCTCTGTTTCTCAGAAGTTTCTCCTGAGACAAAACAAAGGCAGGATTCTCACATGCAGAGATTCAGACGACAATGCATGAATAAAAATAGTATGCTTGTTATAATTTGTTTTAATGTCAGATTCTAGCACTTACTTTATAATTAACATTGAAGTGAAATTATATATATATATTTCTTTCAGTGTCATCATTAGTTGTTAATTATTGTACAAAGGTTACTGCCTTTGAAAGATCATACAAAAATGCATAATTTAATTTTAAGCATTTAAGCAGTTAATTTCAGTATTATTTATACTATTTTCTTCTTTTGGAGTTTGAAATCAATAGTAAGTTAAAGGGGTTATATGATGTTGTTAAAAATAACATTAATTTGTGTATTTGGTTTAATGAAATGTGTTTATGTGAGTTAAAGTAAAAAAAAAACACACATTATTTTCCACATACCGTACATTATTGTCACTCCTCTCTGCTCCGCCTTTCTACAACGTGTTGATTTTTACAAAGCTCATCATTCTATAAAGCGCGCTGTGCTCTGATTGGCCAGCTGTCCAGTGCGTTGTGATTGGCCAAATACCTCAAGCATGTGACGGAAATGTTACGCCCCTTACCATATTTGGAAACGCACAGTGTCTCCACGACAACAATACTACAGTGAGTAAATATTTGGGCAGTGTTATGCAAATCCTCTCACACAGTGATGTAGATTTTTGGAGGCGATGCTAAATGAGACATTTCAGGAAGGCGTGGACGAGTCTTAACTTTTAGAAAAAATATCTCTTTGGGTTTGAGACTTTCATTTTTGCAACTTTACAGATCTTATATACTGTATGCACGATCAGCTTGTAACACTCCAGAGACAAAGGGAAACATGAAATCGCATCGTGACCCCTTTATCATCACGATATGATGTGCACTACCATTAAAGTAGGAAAGAAATGAATACTTTCATCCAGGAAGGATGCATTAAATTGATCAATTGAGTGACAGTAAAGACATTTATTCGTTTGAACGGAAGTATTTCAGCAGTGTTTAATGAACAAGACCTCGTCTAACTATGAGCTAGCCGTCTTTTTAAGCCAGAAGCAGATTCCCATTGTTGGTTGTATTTGCATGGTGCAAAATCCCAGAAGAGTTGCTCATCTTTTCCCACGATTTCATCAGATGTGCAGGCTTTCAGAGGCATTGATGACGCGTCTCTAGTGTTTGTGTGCGACATGCAGCTTTTACATGAGAGTTTATTCAGCGAAATGCAGAAATGCGTTCTTTCTCACACGATTCTGAATCAATCCACTGATTTATAATCAGAATTTAAAATGGATGCAAAACAAAAGCGGTTCAGATCAGCGCAGTGAGGTGTGCAACACTGTGAAAACAGAACTAGTATTTATATCACACAAAGCGGAAATAGGAATAAGCTTATGACACTGTTTGCATAAAACACTCGTCTCCCAGGAATTATAACACATAACTAAAAACTCACCCACAGAAAAAAAATTACAGTCCCACCTCAAACGGATAATTTAGACAGCCCAAAAAATACACTTTTTGTTAAGAAATACAATGTAAAATATGATTTTCTAAGTTGTAAATAAAGATTATTGAAGTATGTTAGAAGAAAATACTAAAATAAGAAAAAAAGTGTTATTTGCAATTTATTAATTTTATTTGTGAATTTTCACTAGTAATGTTTTAGTTTAAATTGTTTCAAAATATACCCCCCCCCCCAGACCAGTTTATGAGCATCTGAATTCAGACCGTCCTCTGACACAGTTTTCATTTGGAAGTGAATCACTGTAAAAGCATTGTTTTGACCGTCTGAGGGCAGAAGTGATGTTGTGTGTTACAGAACACTGCTGAAGCTGTGTTTGTGTTGTTTTCACGGAAAGAGCTCTTGATGGGGAATAATGAAACTGGTTTGTGGAGGAAGCCAGAATAGTTAGAAGGTGACCATAGCAACCCAGTGACCATGGTAACCTAGTGACTGATTGGAATTTAGGAGATCTTCTATGTAGCACGCACACACACACACACACACTAATGAATGCACACAACTCTAATTATTAAATAAATGCACTCATGCAAATCCCACTTGCTTCTGTTTTTGCATGTCTTTTCCTGTTAAACACATGCATTCATAGTTCATACACTCTCACACACACATGCAATAAACATAAGCATTTTCATTCAAACTCAGAAAAGGTCAGCGGGTCACTTCCTGTCTGCATCAAGTTAAGTGCTCCATTAGACGGTGAACAACCAAAATGTGTATATATTTTTATGATTTTTTCCTGCAGAGCAACCACCCCAAGACTCCATGTACACACGTTTTGCCCTAAATTTCTTCACTAGTCAAAATGTCCTCAACAATGTAGAGAAACCTGTGCAGCAGTGACGTCAAATGATGTGTCAGAGCAAATATCTAACAGCAAATTTCAGTTAGTTTTGTATGTAGGGCCACCAAAATTCATGTCTGTCTGTCCGTTCCCAAATTCCATTTTTTTTTCCTAGATTCCGTTTTAATGGTTAAATTAAATTTTTGTAATCAAACACGTCTAATTAATTGACATCACAAAACTTTAATTTAACGATTCATGAAAAAAGGTTTTATAAGGGTCTTATGAAAATAGTTTTTTTTTTTTTTATTCTGTTTTAATGGTTTAATTAAATCAAATAAATGACTTTTTATAAAAAACTTTGAAAAGGTTTTTTTTTTTTTCAATAATATGGCTATATGAACTTATTTATTTATTTATTTATTTTAGAATTATTATTTTTTATTTATTAAAAGAATTTGGGGTGGAAAAAATTTAAACAGATTTCATGGGACACTATGTTTTCCACATTGCAGAAATGACTGGCTTGTTATGAAAGCTCTGCTTCATCTGTGCAGGGTTTGTTTCATACTGTTTGTAATCAGAAATCCTGAATCATGATCCAAACATTCAGATCCTCGCTCTGTGTGTGCGTGTGTGTGTGTGTGTGTGTGTGTGCGTGTGTGCGTGTGTGTGTGTGTGTGTGTGTGTGCGTGTGTGTGTGTGTGCGTGTGTGCGTGTATGTATGTGATTGTGTGTGTGTGTGTGTGCGTGTGTGCGTGTGTGCGTGCGTGCGTGTGTGTATGTGATTGTGTGTGTGTGAGAGTGTGTGTGTGTGTGCGTGCGTGTGTGCGTGTGTGCGTGCGTGTGTGTGTGTGTGTGTGTGTGAGCGTGTGTGTGAGTGTGTGTGCGTGCGTGTGTGTGTGTGTGTGTGTGTGTGTGAGTATGCGTGTGTGTGTGTGTTTGTGAGTGTGTGAGTATGCGTGTGTGTGTGTGTGTGTGTGTGTGTGTGTGTGTGTGTGTGTGTGTGTGTGTGTGTGTGTGTGTGTGTGTGTGTGTGTGTGTGTGTGTGTGTGTGTGTGTGCGTGTGTGTGTGTGTGTGCGTGTGTGTGCGTGTGTGTGTGTGTGTGTGTGTGTGTGTGCGTGTGTGTGTGTGTGTGTGTGTGTGTGTGTGTGTGTGTGTGTGTGTGTGTGTGTGTGTGTGTGTGTGTGCGTGTCTGTGTCTGTGTGTGTGCGTGTTTGTGTCTGCGTGTGTGTGCGTGTGTGTGTGCGTGTGTGTGCGTGTGTGTGTGCGTGTGCGTGTGTGTGCGTGTGTGTGTGTGAATGTGTGTGTGCGTGCGTGTGTGCGTGTGTGTGTGCATGTGTGCGTGTGTGCGTGTGTGTGTGTGTGTGTGTGTGTGTGTGTGTGTGTGTGTGTGTGTGTGTGTGTGTGTGTGCGTGTGTGTGTGTGAGTGTGTGCGTGTGTGCGTGTATGTATGTGATTGTGTGTGTGTGCGTGTGTGTGTGTGTGTGCGTGTGTGTGTGTGTGCGTGTGTGTGTGTGTGTGTGTGTGTGTGTGTGTGTGTGTGTGTGTGTGTGTGTGTGTGTGCGCGTGTGTCGTAGTGATGCGCCTCACATCTGGCATTCGTGGCATTCCAGTGCTCAGTGTCGGCGCGAGGCCAGACTGTAGGATGAAAGGAATGCATTGACTCTGTGCTGAAGGCGCGCATGCAGGACAAACGCATTACTCCAGAGGTCAGAGGTCAAGCACGGCAAACGAATGCTGCAGATGGAGAGGCAGAAGGAAGAGGAGGCGGATTTCCTCCGTCCACGAATGCAGCACTGCTCTTGCACTGGGAAAAGTCTGATTGCTATGGAGACCCAGCTGTGAGCGGCCAGCTGCCTCACTTCCTGCCGTTACCGTGGTTTCACTTCCTCGGCGGGTGGCGGAAAAAACAGCAGTGAGATGTAAATGACTCTTCCTCTCTTTCCTCTGCCGACAATCACAGTTCCTGCTGTTTACAGTGAGACACGGTTAGAGCGCACAGAGGGAGAGTCGTTGGATTTACCTGGATATCTGCACAAATTGGTCTGTGTCACAATAAACCTTTATTTTGAGGTATCCTCAGTAGAGTGTATTTACATAATAAGTGCTGAGCAATATTAATTAACTACATGTACTATATGGGTTTTGTTTAAGGTTAGTTGGCATGTAATTTTGTATTCATTTTTGTTTCATTTTAATACAGAGCTAAGATAAAAATAAAATAAAAAAAAAAACAATTAAAAAAAAAATAATAATAAAATAAATTAATTCATCTGTCACCCATGAGTGAATTTCATAATTAAATTCATTTCCTTTTAAAACAAAAACAAACAAACAAACAAAAATTAGAATGAAACCTCCTTGGCTTGCAGTGAAAATCACCCCATAGCGCTGCCTTTAGCACTAATACCAGTATAAACCAGATACCATATCAGTGTGAACATTATCATACTGTGGCAAGTCTAGTTTAAATGTGCAAAAGTGAGGATGATATTTGAGATCGTCAGAGTTATTTTCTGCTTCAGTCCCCAGAGCTGAATGTAAAAACTACAGTATTCTTGATAATTTATTAGTTGGGAGGTCCGTAATGACATAAAAGTCAAAAAAAAGTAAAAGAAGAAAGTTTTCTCTTTGGGTGAATTATTGCTTTTAGACGTGTGATATTCCTCTATGCTGTGTGAGTGTGTGGGTCTGAATATACCTGATGTCTGTGTGTGTGTGTGTGTGTGTGTGTGTGTGTGTGTGTGTGTGTGTGTGTGTGTGTGTTTTCTGTAGAAATGTGTGCATTAATAAGCACTTTTTGCATGTAAATACCAAACATCTGCCAGCGGCCGCAGGAGCAGCAGACGGCTGATGGATGGAGAAGAACACAATTAAAATCACGTTCAGATTCTCGAGAGGCACAGACCTCACATCTTTGACTTCCTCTTCTCTTCCTTTCCATCTCTCTGTCTGTTTAACTCGTCCTTCTTCAGCTTGATGAAGCGGTTTCTGGGAAAACATCACGCTCACTTATAATCATGTCCACACACACACACACACACACACGACACTCACTGACCAAAGCCTCTGACTGAACCCGTGCTGACACACACTTTATAAAAACAGCATTGTTTCTATGCAGCTGTTCTGAATGAGTTTCTGTCTCAGTGAGTGAGTGATGGATCTGCTGGATTACCTGCTGTTTATCTAATTAATACTCAGCATACTGAACAGATTTTTTTTTTTTTTTTTTTTTTTTTTTTTTGCGTGTGCTGGAAATGATAGCTGCTTTTCTAATAGCTGAGACTGTTTATCACTAATCTCTGTCTCTCTCGCTCTGTTTCAGTGAGAGGATAGAGACTGCTGTGTTATCATGTCTCTCGGAGTGTGTATCTGAAGCTAGCGTCTGTCTGTTAGCGCTGCTGTGTTTTGATGCTGTTGAAAGCAGTCACTGCGTCTGAGCGAGGAGCACACAGTGCTTTAACTGCATTAGTATCCACTATCATTACACATAACCCTTTAAACCTTCCCACGATACAGACGAGCCGCTAATGTCAGAGGAACTGCAGACGCATGCACATATCCAACACAGTTACAGCACCCAGAAAAAGCACTTCCTCATTGATTATTACAGCATGCTTCTGAAAAGAGAAATAAAACCTGAGCAGATTTCTGAAGTTGGAGAATGTTTTTCTAAATAAAATAATTCAATATCAACAGCACTAATTGGAAAGCGATTTGTTTCACTCCCTCAAGAAATCTGTACGATAGCGAATCCAGTCAACCGTCTCCACGGCAACTATACAAATGGTTAATTTCAGGCAGTGTTAATAGCACAGAAAGTCAAGAATAAGTAAAGTGAGCAAATATATACATAAATCACAACATGAAGCTCAGTACGATAAACACTCTCTTACTGATCAAATCTGCAAATCATGATCTTATACAATCATATCAACAATGAAATACTGAGGATAGATAGACAGACAGACAGACAGACAGACAGAGACAGACAGACAGACAGACAGACAGACAGACAGAGACAGAGAGACAGACAGACAGACAGACAGACAGGAAGACAGACAGACATGTAGATGGTAGGTAGGAAGGAAGGGAATGTAGGTTGGAAGACAGACAGACAGACAGACAGATAGAGACAGACAGACAGACAGACAGACAGACAGACAGACATAGACAGAAATACAGACTGACAGAAATACAGAGACAGACAGACAGACAGACAGAGATAGACATACAGACAGATGGACGGATGGACAGAAAGACAGACAGACAGAGACAGACATACAGACAGAGATAGACAGACAGACAGACAGAGAGACAGAGATACAGACAGACAGACAGACAGACAGACAGACAGACAGAGAGAGACAGAGATACAGACATAGATAGAGACAGACAGACAGAGACAGACAGACAGACATACATAGAGACAGACAGACAGTCAGACAGACAGAGAGAGACAGACAGTCAGACAGAGAGAGATAGACAGACAGACAGACAGAGACAGACAGACAGACAGACAGACAGACAGACAGACAGACAGAGACAGACAGAGAGACAGACAGACAGACAGACAGACAGAGATAGACAGACATACAGACAGATAGATAGACAGACAGACAGACAGACAGACAGACAGAGACAGACATACATACAGACAGACGGACGGACAGACAGACAGAGACAGACATAAAGACAGACAGACAGACAGACAGACAGACAGACAGACAGACAGAGACAGACATAGAGACAGACAGACAGACAGACAGACAGATAGGTAGATAGACAGACAGACAGACAGACAGACAGACAGAGACAGACATAGAGACAGACAGACAGACTCTCGGAGAGAGAGAGTGTGATTTTAAGAGAGGGAGAGGGAAGAGAGAGAGAGAGAGATTTCAACAGCAGCAGCAGCATGAAAATGAGCTCCTGATTTTTTAGTTTTTTATAAAATTATATAAATTAAGACCTTCTGCAACATATTAACTACAAAAGAACATTGAGTCAACCAAGAAAAAATCTGCAGAAGACAACTAGCAGACAACCAACTGACAGAAGGCTTAAAGGTCCCACAACTACAACGAGAGAGAGAGAGGAAAAGAGGAACTCCGAGTGAGTACACAAAATATCTACAATCAACAATCAACAATCAACCACCTTTGTTCTGGAGAAAGATTTGCCCAAAAACTGTGATATAATTAAGCTACAATATAAGGGCAGACTCCAGTAGATATAAACATTCATAAAACAACAACAACAACAACAACAACAACAAACTGCTAGCAACTGTCAGAATATTTGAAAAATGACAGAATCAGTCCCTATAACATACCCATCCAAAGCTACCAATGAGATCCTAAAGAAGAAACATAAAGATCAGCTCCTGAAGGACAGTCCAGAAACCCTGTACTCAGACCTATACAGGAATGGAGAGGTCAGTAACATCATATTCCACACAGAAGACCCTGAAGCCTGGCACTCAGCAATCAGACATCATTACCCCACAGTAATTAGAAAGGGCATCAGTAATGGATGGAAACTACAGATTAAGGAAGGGGAGGATTCAGATTCAGATGTCATGATAACAGCCAACCTATATAAAAATTGGACTGTAATGATTCAGGGGAAGCTGAAACAATTTGAAAAGGATTTCCTGCAAATTAAAGAAAAAGCTCAACTGAACAAGATCAGCCCTAATACACAAAAGTGTGCAGAAGAGCCCTCGACCTCCAGCCATCAGTCCAGAGACGACAGTGAGGAGATCTCCCTTCTACACAGCATCATCAGTGACATGAAGGAGAAGTTCAGGGAGATGGAGCTGGAGCTGGTGCAGCTGAGAGAGGACATGCATAGAGTGGTGAAGGAGACTGATCCAACACAGAAAGAAGCGGAGTACAGGAAAGAAATAGAAATGCTTAAGAAAGAAACTCAAGAAATGAAAAAACAGGGAGAAGAGTACAGCAGTCAGCTGTCTGTAATGAGAGAAGAGATGAGAAAGCTGAGAGAGGACAGAGAGTCCCACATAATACAACGGTCAGCTGTGGAGAAGCAGGTGACACAGAGAGGAGAACAGCAGAGCTCAGAGGAGACTCCTTCTCCAGCGAGCTCAGAGACTTCTCCAGCAGACTCCTACAGTCAATCACAGCCTCACATTATACTCCTCATGGACTCCAATGGCAAGTTCATCGATGAAAAGAGACTTTTTCCCAGAAAAAACGTCCAAAAAAATATGGTGCCCAAACACAGAGAAGGCCCTGGAGCTCTTGTGTGAAGAGCAGCTGGGTTCCCCCAGCCACATCATCATCCACACCGGCACTAACGACCTCCGAGCTCAGCGAGAGAGAGTAGCAACAGCTCTCATTAATGTGACTGAGAAGGCATCCTCCAACTTCCCCCAACTCCAAAATCATCCTCTCCACCCTGCTATTGCGCTCGGACTTCCACCAGGACACCATCAGGCATATAAATGCTAGAGTATCAAGAGACTGTGCCCTAAAGCCCAACGTACACCTGGTTCAGCACCCCACACTGAATCTCAGCAGCCTGTACGACCACGTCCACCTCCACAGAAGGGCAGTCCCCATCTTTGCCAAAACCCTGAAGGACATCGCACTCAACCGCAGCTCCAGCACACACTGCAGCGACCTCATGGACACCCCACAGAGCTACTGCAGGGACACCACCCCCTCCACCACTTCACCTCTGACCGGAGGAAGCCCACGACAGGTTCTGTGTTCCCCCCCAGAAAACACCGCATGAACAGGCCTGAAGCCCCCTCACCTTCTCATCCACAGGAACATCAGCAGCCGGCGTGCAGCCGGAGCTACGCTGAAGCAGCCAGGCGCAGATCACTGACCCCCTGCAGCCCCAGCACAGCCCACAGCCAGCCGGCCCCATCACCCTGCAGAGACCTCACCAACATCCAGCACATGCTGACTCTGCTGTGCTCACACCTCATGGGTTAGTGACTCACAACAACAACAACAAAAAAAAAAAAAAAGATTTTTGAGATTGAAAAAAAAAAAAAGAGTAAAGAAAATAAAATGTATGTGTGTGTGTGTGTGTGTATGTGACAATGTGTTTTATTTCTACTTATTTTAAATGTTAGATTTTAGAAACATCATATTATTTATACTTCTTGAAAAAAAAAAAAAAACTATATGTATGTGTGTGTATGTATATGTGTATGTATATATATATATATATAATATTAATATAATATCTTTGTATATTTTTCTTTACCTAATTTATACATTTAACTTATTTTCTTGGATCATAATATTTAATATATTCTTCTTGATTTGTCAATTCAATATACTGATGTCTGTCTTGTTTTGAAATAACAAATGTGATCATTTAATGAGCTCATATTCCCTGAAAGTCACATGTTGGAATATTCAAGGACTGAGGTCCTCTGTTTTTGGTATCAAGAGCCAACATTCAGACTTTAAAAAAAAGAAATTGAGAATTCTGACATTATAATACTACAGGAAACATGGAATGTTAGAGATTTATCCACTGGCTGTCCAATTGGATTTAGGGAAATAGTTCTACCATCGACGAAACTAAGAGGGGTGACTCAGGGCAGAGAGAGAGTCAGGGGGAATGCTGATATGGTATAGAGCACACCTCATAGACTCAATCACAGCTATACAAATCGGAAAATTTAACATTTGGTTAAAAATCCAAAAAGACATTGTCTCCACAGAGCGTCCCATATTCTTGTGTGCTATATACCTTCCCCACAGCTGAGTCCCCCTATTACAGCGAAGAAACTTTCTCCATCCTGCAGGACGAGATTAGCCATTTCCAGACTAAAGGGAATGTGTTAATGTGTGGCGATGTGAGTGAGAGAGATGGAGATGGAGAAGACTTTGTCAACACACAGGGAGACAAATATATCACAAACACCAGCCACTCTCTGCCCTCATACCAGCTAAGAAACAATTATGACAAATTAACAAACAAAAGTGGGCAAGGCCTTCTAGATCTCTGTCGGTCACTGGGCCTGTATATAGTGAACGGTCGCATACGGGGAGACTCTTTCGGTTGTTACACCTTTAATTCTTTCTTGGGCAACAGTACTGTAGATTACTTCATCACAGACATTGACCCAGTGCATCTCAGAGCATTCACAGTCAGTCCTCAAACACCTCTGTCAGACCACTCTAACATTACACTATATTTAAGACGAACTCATAGCAATGAATCACACAGACAGCCCTCTCACTTACTGAAGCTGCAACCACCCTACAAGTGGACCAATAACAGCACAGAAAATTATCAAAATGCAATAGAAAGTCAAACGATCAAATTATTATTGGAAAAATTTATATTGAACACATATTCACAAAATAAATTAGGAATAAATCTGGCACTTAGTGACATTACCAAAATATTCCACCAATCAGCATCCATGTGCAATTTTAAAAATAAATCTTCAAAAAGGAAACCAAAAAACACCAAAGAAATGTGGTTTGACAGTGAGTGCAAAAATATCCGAACAACAGTACGAAATCTTTCAAATCAAAAACACAGAGATCCTGACAATGAAGAACTCCGCCATCAATATCACGAAGCCCTTCAACTGAACAAACAAACACTAAGAGTAAAAAAGGAAGAGCATACAGAACAATTATTTCAAGCAATGGAGGAGTCAATAAATACCAGTAACTTCTGGAACAACTGGAACACGCTCTATAGGCCACAACAGGAAGACCTGGTCATTCAAAACGGGAACATATGGAGGACACACTTTGAAAATCTGTACAAAACAACTGAAACAAATCCTGCTCGAAATCAATTAAAAACCAAATTAGAAATCCTAAAAGAAAACATTAAAGACAATCAGAACCCCCTGGATTTCCCAATCACAGTTAATGAGCTGACAGACAGACTACATGCACTAAAACCCAACAAGGCATGTGGCATTGATGGAATACTGAACGAAATGATCAAATACACCAATGACCAATTCAAAACCGCAATAATCAAATTATTCAACTTTGTTTTTGAGAGTAGGATATTTACCCGACACCTGGAACCAAGGCCTAATTACACAAATCTTTAAACAAGGAGACAAATATGAGCCAAACAATTACAGAGGCATATGTGTCAATAGCAACCTGGGAAAAAAATATTCTGTTCGATTATTAATACAAGATTACAAAACTTTCTCAAAACCCACAAAATCCTGGACAAAAGTCAAATTGGATTTCTGCCCAAACACATAACGTCGGACCACATCTACACCCTCCACACAATCATTGATAGACATGTATACCAAAATAAATCCAAAATCTTTGCTTGCTTTATTGACTTTGAGAAGGCTTTCGATTCGATCTGGCACGAAGGACTCTTCCTAAAACTACTGGAAAATGGGATTGGAGGGAAAACTTTTGATTTAATCAGCACCATGTATAAAAACAATACATGTGCTGTAAAAATTGGAAATAAACGAACAGAATAGACTCTCCCAACAACGAGGAGTCAGACAAGGTTGCCCACTGAGCCCCACTCTATTTAACATATATATAAACGAATTAGCCAAAGCCTTAAATAATTCTACTGCCCCCGGCCCAACCCTGACAGAATCAGAAGTTAAATGTCTCCTCTTCGCAGATGATTTAGTCATTCTGTCAAAAAAACAAAAGAGGGACTACAGCAGCTCCTCGACGTCGTAGAGACATTCAGTCATACGTGGGCTCTCAAAATTAACCTCGCAAAAACTAAAATAATGATTTTTCAAAATAGATCCAGATGTAGGGAAAATAAATACATCTTTCGAGCAGGAAACCAAGTCCTCCAACACACCCAGGAATACACATATCTGGGATTAAAACTGAGTTCAACAGGGAACTTCAATCTGGCTGTGAATGAACTGAAGGCAAAAGCACTGAGAGTCTTCTACATGATTAAAAATACTATTCGACATGAAATTCCAATTCAAATCTGGCTAAAAATCCTAAAAGCAATAATTAAACCAATTGCTCTGTATGGCAGTGAGATATGGGGACCTCTAAAAACCCAAGATTTCTCTAAATGGGAAAAAGAGGAAATCGAAACTCTGCATACACAAATTTGTAAAAAACATCCTAAAAGTAAACAGAGCAACACCAAACAACTCGTGCAGAGCTGAATTAGGACAATACCCCTTATTGATCAGTATCCAGAAAAGAGCTGTGAAGTTCTACCAGCACCTGAAGCGCAGCGAGCCGAGCTCATACCAGGCTGAAGCCCTGCGGTGTCAGGAGCAGAACCGGCACCGGAGCGCACTCTCACAGCTGATGCTCAAACTACAGCCAGACCAGCACAGCACCATCTGGCCAAACCAAATTATAAAATTACAAAAAAACAAAATTACATCACCTATTGGAAAGATGCTACTAAATCACAAAAGAAGATGGAACTCTATTTAAAGCTGAAGAGAGATTATAAACCAGCAGAATACCTGAGCTGTGTGAAAGAGCATAAATTGAGAAAGACCCTAAGCAGATACAGACTGAGTGATCACCGTCTGGCTGTAGAGAGAGGACGGCACAGGCAGAGATGGCAGCTGAGAGAGCAGAGACTGTGTTCACTGTGCTCTCAGAGAGAGCTGGAGACAGAAGAACACTTCCTCATTCACTGTGATCACTATCACAGCATTAGATCACACTATTTCACCAGATTCCAACAACTAGAACCACATTTTATGGCATTACCAAATTCAGAGAAATTAAATCATATTTTGGGAGAAAAACTCTATCTCAATCACAACAGCAGCAAAGTATGTAACAGCCTGCCACAAACTACGAGAGTCAGCCAGTGGACAAAACTAAAGTCTGAATGTTGAGACAAATACACACAAGTGTGTTTTTTATTGTTTATTTGATTTTAATTTGTTGTTATTTTTATTTATTGATTTATAAATGTATTCCTGCATTAGTTTACTGATTGATTTTATTGATTAATTGTTCACTGCCTATGTAATGTACAATGCTTTGGCAATACTGTGCAAGTCATGCCAATAAAGCTCAATTGAATTTGAATTTGACAGACAGACAGATAGACAGACAGACATACAGACATACAGACAGACAGACAGACAGACAGACAGAGACAGACATAGAGACAGACAGACAGACAGAGACAGACAGACAGACAGAGACAGACATAGAGACAGACAGACAGACAGACAGACAGACAGACAGACATATAGACATATAGACAGACAGACAGACATACAGACAGACAGACATATAGACAGACAGACAGACAGACATACAGACAGGCAGACAGACGACAGACAGAGAGACAGATAGACAGGCAGACAGACAGACAGACAGAGAGACAGACAGACAGACAGACAGACAGACAGAGAGAGACAGACAGACGACAGACAGAGACAGAGAGAGACAGACAGACAGACAGATAGACAGATTGACAGACAGATAGATAGATAGATAGATTAATAGATAGATAGATAGATAGATAGACAGACAGACAGACAGACAGAGAGAGACAGACATACAGACAGATAGACAGACAGACAGACAGACAGACAGACAGACAGACAGAGACAGAAAGACAGGCAGACAGATAGACAGACAGACAGACAGACAGAGACAGACAGACAGACAGACAGACAGACGTTTGGAGCTTGTTTGGGGATTTGCTGAGTGCTGTCCAGTAATAGATGTCTTTGTCTGGAGTCATGTCTGGGTTGTGTCTGATGGTCTGGGTTTGTTCGTCCGGAGGCTGGTTGTTTTTGGGAAGGCAGATGAAGCTCACTAAGTGAATGTCTCTCTGGAGCGGATGAGCTGCTGAGAGGCTGCTTCAAGGTTCGTCTCATGGCAGTGTGATGTTCTGTGATAAAAGATTATTCTGATGCGCCTCCAGAAATGGATGACTGGTTTGTTTGTGTATTTAATGAAGTGAGAGATACTCTCTATTACTGTATACCTGCCATTACTCGTTATGCAAAGTGGCATTATTTCAAACAGCTTGAGCTGTTATTAAGAAGAAATGTCTCAAAGTTTGGTAACCACTATACAGTATAAATGGAATAACTGACTCGTCAGATTAAAAATGAGCGCACGGCTCAGGTGTAACTCCTAGGGGTGTCCATTCATTTTCAACTATTCATCAGTCAAACATCAATTATCCCTCGTGTAAAGAATCTTGATTTGGTGAATGACTATAAGTACAGCTCTCTGTGACATTGCTTTTTCTTTTTCTTTTCTAGCCTGCTTAACATACAGACTCCTTTTCTACTTAGATGTCTTTTATAATTGTGATTTATGATTCATGATTTATTTTCATGTTAAAAAAGGATAACACACAGACAATATTTCCATTCTACCTGTATTGTTATTTTAGTATCCATTGAATATTTTGATTCTATTTTCACATTTTTCTGTTTTCATGATTTAGTTCAAATTTGGCTAATTGTGTTGTGTGTTTTTTTGTTTTCTTAGTATGTCTAAGAACTTCAGTTTACTTCAGTTTTGGTTTAAGTAATCATAGTACATAAACTAAATGAAATGATTAAATTAAATTAAATTTTATATTATTTTATTTCGGGGGGTAGTTTTAGTTAACTATATCTAATAACCCTGCATCAGCCTTTCTTACATCTGTTTGCTAACTGAATTGTGATTGGTCTTGTCTTTCTTGTGTTTATCGTCATGCTATGGCTCAAAAAATCTAAAGCCTCTCTGCTACATTGGACATTTTCCTGCCTTCTTTCATATTTCCTTCAGAATCTGCACATCTACTTTAGACTGTGTCATCTCTGAGTGCGAGACACTAGATGTGTCAGACTGCATTTGCATTAGGGCTGCACGATATTGGGAAAAAATGACATTGCGATATTTTATTTTTCTGCGATATATATTGCGATATGAACTCTAATTTAATTTTCTCTTACAAACAAAACTGGGGTAAGCACACTTACATTAAATAGTTTAATAAATAGAACATTATTGTAAAGTGTTACCGTTATTTTTATACACCGATTCTGACGTCTCATGAGTTCAGTGTTGGACAGATTCATTAAATTGAATCGGTTCAAATGAATCATTAGTTCGCGAATCGGACGTGTAGCCTACGGCATGCGTTGTGTAATTATCTCGGCAGTTTAGGATATCGCACAAGATTTGTCTTTTAGGATAGTTTTTTTTTGTTCGACACTAGGGCTGGGCGATATATCTAACGATATGATCATGCGCATCTCGTCAGTAAAGCCGGTTTCGTTTTTGTGGTTAGATCTAAATCTCCTGCTTTCAAATGGAGCGGCACATAATAGACAGAGCCGTAGATCACTGACAAGCTACGCAATATCGCGTTCATTATCGCAGATGAATCGCCTTCGATAATGAACGCGATATTGCGTAACTTGTCAGTGATCTACGGCTCTGTCTATTAAGTGCCGTTCCATTTGAAAGCAGGTGATGGAGATTTAGCGGTAATCACGGAACCAGATTTACTGACTAGATGCGCATAATCATATCGTTAGATATATCGCCCAGCCCTATTCGACACCATCGTGTCAATTGATTTTGATTAATATGCGCGAGGGAGAGAGATCAAGATAGCGCTCGTGTTGTTTGAAGACGGTCAAGTCAAGTCAAGTCACCTTTATTTATATAGCGCTTTAAACAAAAAAGATTGCGTCAAAGCAACTGAACAACATTAATTAGGAAAACAGTGTGTCATTAATGCAAAATGACAGTTAAGGCAGTTCTCATTGAATTCAGTGAGGGTCATCTCAGTGTCAGTTTAAATATTATCTGTGCAGATCATTTGCAATCAAGTCAACAATATCGCTGTAAATGAAGCGTCCACAACTAAGCAAGCCAGAGGCGACAGCGGCAAGGAACCAAAACTCCATCGGTGACAGAATGGAGAAAAAACCTTGGAAGAAACCAGGCTCAGTCGGGGGGCCAGTTCTCCTCTGACCAGACGAAACCAGCTGTTCAATTCCAGGTTGAAGGTGAGTGCGCGCGCTCTCTCTGCTCGTTCTTATATGTGCCCTGTTAAACTGACAGGACTTAAAAACACATGCAAATGATAAGCTTCCACTCTATGATGGTTAAGCTGTGCAATTAATCCGCGAATCACATGCGTCAAGGGCCGGGGAGCAGCTGGCCCGTACGGTTAATGAATCACGGATCAACTACGACAGCCTACATCGCACATCCTGCGATGTGACTATCGTGGATTCGTACATCGCGATATCGATGCTTAAACGACACATCGTGCAGCCCTAATTTGCATGGGCTTTACGCTTCATTGTTCTCTGTGTCTCCTGTGTGTTTTCTCTCCTGCTGGAGGCTGGTGTAAGTGCAGCGCTGGATTGAGGTCAGCAGCAGATCAGAGCGCTTTACAGACAGCAGCAGATAAACAGCAGTGTCTCAATACTCTTTGTACGGATATGAAATCTGTGTAAGTGTGTGTGTATGCCTTTGTATGTTTCCCACTCTTTCTATTTCTTCCATCACACACACACACACACACACTGCAATGACATTGAGGTTGATGAATGTTGAATGTTTGCTCTGTTAAACCGGCTGCCGCAGCACAAATAATACATTGTAAAATCACAGAGGCATCCATCTTGGCTCTGGATCCTGCACAGTTTCCTCAGACCTCTGTCCTCGTGTGGGCTGGAACTGCTAAAGCGTTCGGGTTGATTTGTTTGCCATCACAGTGAATGTGGCCGCGGTGTATCATGCCATGTCTCTGTATTTTGACAACATGATGATAATAGTGTTGGTCGTGAGGGAGAAATGTCTGAGGAAGTGGGAAGATCCCGCGCTGGTTAGTTGTGATGTTCGTGAGCTCCGCTAGAGGGAGACAGAGAGCAATAACACCACACACTTTGACTTAGATTCTCAGAGTCTGTACACACACTTGGCCACTTGAGAGTGTGCGAGACTGGTATGATGAATGTCAAAGGTCAGTGCCCTTCATAAACACTAAACACACACTTCGGAGCGATATTTGAGGTTTAATATATCCCATCATTCATGTTTAGAAACATATGAGCTCACAGGGTTTCTGCAGGTTTCACTTCCACAAATTAAGGCCTACGATGTTCTTACATCACAGGAGAGTGTCTTTATTTCATAAAGTGGCATTACAAATTGCATGCACTGCAAAACCTTTTTCCTTTTGAATAAAGTTGATTGTTTTGAGCTCGTTAGCAGATATGTGTTCTTGTTTTAATCAAACACTTTATTTTGACCTTTTTCTTATATAACAAGACTTCCAAAACGTATGTCATTTTGCTTCTCAGGTAACATTTTGCACTGGAAAACAAGGCTTTTTGTGTTGTTTGTTTTTGGAAATTAAAAAGGTCTTACAAAGTCATACATATACCTTCATAAACTTGTGTGCTGACCTGTTCCTTCTGTCTGTGTTTCCCAGAGCATGTCTGAATACAGCTCGCTGTTGAGTGATCTGTCTGAGAACATCACTAATGAAGACCTGGAGCAGCTGAAGTCGGCCTGTAAGGAGGACATCCCCGAAGACCAGAGCAATGCCATCACCTGCTCCAAAGACTGGTTCAGCTACCTGGAGAAGAATGACAAACTGGCACAAGGTGAGGAAGACGCCGGCCTCTTCAGTCTCAATCAATAAAGTGAACGAAGCTGCCAGACCTTGAGTTTCACATACTGTATGTGATGAGTCCAGCAGAGATTAGACTGATAATATTCCTCTCAGATATCATTTGTTTTTATTTTCAACGTATTGAAGCATCCTGCGATTGATCATGAGAAAAGCATGAACCAATGATGTTTGACACAACTGCCTTTGTGAACTTAAGCAAACTATAAAAAATAGTACACATTGTGGATATAATATACTTTTAAAGAATACACTTAAGTGTGAAATTGATGTAATGTGTGTTTTTTTTGGTCTAATTGTAAATAAAATGTAATATAATTGCAATTAAATAATTAAAAAATATATATTATAGCTTGAATTTACATTAAATGCAATTAACTTTAGAGTGTTTTTGATTGCATTTGTTGTCTTTGAAATATGGTTAAAGTGCTGCTGAATGCATTTATGATCAACTAAAATATTATTTAAGTTAATTTCAATTGAAACTTGTATGGCATTTAGTTAAATATATATGTGTAAAGATGAAGTTGCTGTTTAAAGTGAAAGAAAAAAAGTAAAAGTTGTGACATTTGTCAAGTATGGTAACCCATACTCGAAATTGGTGCTCTGCATTTAACCCATCCAAGTGCACACACACACAGCAGTGAGAAGTGAACACACCGTGAACACACACCCGGAGCAGTGGGCAGCTATATCCAGCGCCCGGGGAGCAACTGGGGGTTCAGTGCCTTGCTAAAGGGCACTTCAGCCGTGGGTATTGAGGGTAGAAGAGAGCGCTGTTCATTAACTCCCTCCCACACCTACAACTCCTGCCAGCACCGAGACTCGAACCTGCGACCTTCGGGTTACAAGTCCAAGTCTCTATCCATTAGCTGCCCCAGATTAAGCATTTAAAATCTATAAACTTTAAATGTAATATTGGGTAACACGCTACAAACAAACTACTTAAAACAGAGATTTAAAGTGTACTTTAAAGTAAAACTTAATTTAACTTAATTTCAAAGGTCTCTTTAAAAGTCTACTTAAGTTTGTTTAAAAAGTCTTGAAAGTGTCTCTATTTAAGTCACTTAAGTGGTCTTTTATTTAACTCATATTATATTGTCTGCAAGTAAGGTTGGTTACTTTATTTTAAGGTGTCCTTCTTAAATATATTTGTAATGATGAAGGTGCAGTTTAGTACAGATTAAGCATTTAAAATCTATTAACTTTCAATGTGATATTGGGTAACACGCTACAAACAAACTACTTAAAACAGAGATTTAAAATGCACTTTAAAGTTTACCTTAATTTCAAAGGTCTCTTTTAATTTAAAAGTCTACTTAAGTGTGTTTACAAAGTCTTGAAAGTGTCTCTATTTAAGTCGCTTAAGTGGCCTTTTATTTAACTCATATTATATTATCCGCAAGTAAGGTTGGTTACTTTATTTGAATGTGTCCTTGTTCCAGTGTAATTATACATTTAAATACTGAGTAATACTAATTAACTACATGTGCTTACTATATGTTTAGGGTTTGGCTTAGGGTTACTTGCATGTAATTATGCAAAATTAATTGGTATTATACTAGTACATGTAACGTGTAACAAGGACACCTTAAAATAAATAGTTACTGTACAGTTTTTGAAAATATACTTAAAAGATTTGAAGTGCACATTGAATACAATTAAGCACACTTCTGTTTCACAAGGGAGGCACCATGTGTGAATATGTCGAAACATTTTATATTCCCAAAAAAAAATGAAATAAGTTTTATGTGTTTGGAGCAGCATGACGACAGACTTTTCCATTCCTTTTCATAGTTTGGTAAGACGTTTCTGTGTTTGTCTTGCACAGATAACCTGTCCTACATAGAGCACATCTTTGAGATCTCGCGGCGGCCGGACCTCTTGACCCGGGTCATCGAGTACCGCACAACCGTGCTGAAGATCTCCGAAGACGACGAGATCGACACCAAACTCACACGCATCCCTTCGGCCAAGAAATACAAGGGTACTCAACTCTTCTCTTTAACAGTCTCTGTGTCCTTCACTTACTCTTTGTCTGTAACAGAACGTTTCTCCTCTATATCATTCCTAGATATCATTCGCCAACCGTCAGAGGATGAGATTATCAAATTGGCCCCTCCCCCCAAAAAAGCATGAGGTCAGAGTTCATGACCTCTGCTCCTCATCCCCGGCACTTCATCTTGCCCATCATCGTCACCAAACCACGCCCACTGCCCCGCCCACTCCACCGAATAGATGCCAAGCAGCCAATCACATCGCCAAGATGCTTTACAGCCACGCCCACGCCACGGAGCCACGGAAAACTGAATGAAAGACAAATAAAAGGACCAAAAGTCTTGCAGACTTGCAGAAGTGAACAGGTCATAGGTCAGGTTGTGTGTCGGAATGAAAAACAATCATTCTGTGTTCGCTGACGCATGTGTGGAACTGTGTATGTGCGAGAGAGAGTTTCTTCACACCCTCGATAGCATCGAGTGGGATCGTAACGCTGGTCAGACCAACGCTGTTCATGTCTTAATGTGGCGACTAGTGTGAGTCTAGTAGAGAAACCGGTTTAGCCACTGATCGCTGTTCCTATAGACACATTTATTCCCTGGTTAGTATCGTGGGTAGACTCCAGGTCGGTACATTCCCTTTAAAACACGACTCACATCAACATTTAAAAGTGTTACAGAGAATCCATCCCTGAATTTGTGTGATTGCCACTTAGAAAGCCAATATTTGCCTTCTTTAGAAATGAAATGCATTATCGCAGGGTATGCAGTTACCTAGTAGAGAATTAATATTGCTTTTAATATTTCTGTATGTCATACTTCTAGGAGATATAGTTTATTAAATGATCAGTTAGAGAATAATCGCTGTCTCGTATCAAACGACAGCAGTCTTATATATCAGCGTAAATTAAGTTTGTTAAAATTGCATGGGAGACAAAATTAGACGTCTGTCTTCTATTATTAAATGTATAACGGGCCTAAAAACGCTATCTGTGGACGATTAGAACATGCTAGAACACTAAATCAATCAAAAAAAGAAAAAAAAAAAGAAAAAAAAATCAATGTGTTTAGTAAAGATTTAGCTCCATTTCTGCAGTATTTGCATCAGGAAATAGAAGGCCTATATTTTTGTTAAAACTTTAAATTGCTCAATTTGACTACGTCTACTGTGATTTATTTATTCAGATGCCTCAGTATGCCGTCATGTGAAACATTAGGATGATATCACATACATTTTCAGTTAATAATTTATATACTGAAAGAGGGTAAGAAACAGCTGCGACTAAAACAGGGATATTTATGTCACAGATGTGATAAAAAAAAAAAAAAAAATGAATATGTATTAATGAGATGGTAGATAATTATCCATAAACTGCAGCACTCAATATGTGGCCAAAAGTCTGTATGGATCACATTGTGTATTCAAACAGCGCGTCGTTTTAGCTGTTTCCGTCTATTTTTATCTATTTTTCATCCTAACACAGTATATTAAGATCGTGCTGCGTTTACAAATATTGATATCATGATTATGATTGTGATATTCCTTCGCCTTTTATTCGCACCATCTGCTGAAAGACTGTTTAAACACGACTCTAAATTCGCTTGATCACTGTGTCATGGCTCTGTCCCTGCAGACTGTTGTTTTCATGCGATGAACCCGGAGCGGTTATCGAGGACATGCCATGCGTGTTTTTACGCGTCTGTATTTCCACCCACGCATGAGGCCCGCAAACCTTACATTGAATCTGGAACTACGCATCTGGGATATTTTGAAAAGCCGGATAGCGACTAGTCATGAACATTCATGGCCCTTTTAAACTTGAAATATGGTTACTGTGGATTTCTGAGGACTGTAAATAATGTCCTGTCAAGGTTTAGATCAGTGAATTAGTAAAGTTTATTTCTGTCGCTGCCGCCTTAAAATGACAGTTCTGATTTCATTTACTTACCCGGCATAGTAGAGAGCATAGTCCTAAATGATCTTTTCCATACAATGAAAGTCAACGAGGACCACACACACACACACACACACACACACAAATATATAGATGCTTGTTTCTGCCATGAAGTAAAATATTAAATATATAGATACATATATTAAAAAGGTAACTGTGACTTTTTATCTAAAAATCACTGAATTCTGGGTTTTTATTACACTATTCTGACTTAAAAATAAAAAAAATCGAATTTTGAGATATTTTGCACATTCGCAATTCTGAAAAAGAAAAGTTAGAATTGTGAGATAAAAAGTAGCATTGATAAAAAGAAAATAACAACATAAAAAGTTGTTATTATTATTATTATTATTATTATTATTATTATTATTATTATTATTGTGTGGCTGAAAATATATGTGTATATATATAAAACTGAATTGTAACGTCACAGTTTTTTTACTTGTGATATGAAAACTTGCAATTCTGAAGAAAACGCCAAAATTGCAGTGTTTAATTTTAGTTTAAATGTTAAACTCAAAATCCCAAGTTATTAACTTGCAATTGTGAGCTATAAACTATAAATAAATAAATAAAAAGTCAGAATTGTGAGATAAAAAGTTGGAATTACTTTTTAAAGTATATTTATTCTGTAGCAGAAACAAACTTTATGAATGAGATATGACTCTCATTTGCACTTCTGCATATTTTAACATGGTGCATCGCATTCGGTCAGCAGACAAGAACCTATAGCATTTACTATCAATAACGTCAAACCTGGCATCTTGGCGCTTAATCATATGTAAATGCATGTACATTTGAAATATATTTGAGTTTATTAATTTTAGTGTATTTTGTTCTTTCTGACACAAGGCTGTCGTTTGACATCAGAGGACTAGAAATCCATGAGTTTGACGGTCTCTCATTCCTCTTTCATTGTATGCAAAAGTTGTCCAATAAATACTAAAACAAATGTGAGGGCGAGTAAATGACAGAATGTTCATTTTTATCATTTCGCAAAGATTACCGTGTAAAATCCCAAGTCAGCGATCCCTTTGAAAAACAGATTGTACATTATTCTATTTATTGTAGTTTTTATGTTGTTGTTGTTGATGTATTGATGTTTCTCGACTGTGTGCAGATATCATCTTGTGGATTTTGCGGCGTGTGACATTGTGACTGTGGTGATGTTCCCTGTCTAGTGTCTCTCGGCCAAACGCTCATCAGACACAGCATGATCACTTTTGAATAGATTAGTTTCTCTCTTAGTCTAATAGTAGTTGGTTGGTTTAGTTTGTTTGCATCCTCAGTCCTGACTGAATTCTCTGTGATACCTGACTCTAGATCAGCTCTCTAGGCTTATGCTAGTTTACCAACCAGATGTAGAAATTCATAACATCCCCAGACCAGCAACCAAGGGCTTCAGATGTGCTCACGTCATTGACGGTGGTTTTCATTAGATGTGGTTCTGTCGATCTTGTATCGTCTGCATGTCTGTGCAGTTAGTCACTGATCGGTAGATCCGTCTCTATCAAGGGCCTCTGTTCAGCACTGTGCTTTGCGCTTGAGATCAGTTTGCCAGGTGTATTTCTAAAACACAGCGCCTCCACTGGAGAACATTGGAAAAGCCATATTATTATTGCTTGCCCTTTTCCATGTTTCTTCTCTTATGAACAATAGAGGCGTATTCGGATGTATTTCCTGTTGCAGCAGATTGATGGAATATGGTTTCTTTTCTTCACAGTGTCTTTCTCTAGTTTAATGCCACTTCTTTTCCTCTATGCAGAGATTATTGGGCACTGTGCACAAGCGTCTCCTCTAGACGTTGTTAATAACCACTACATGCAAGTATTACGATGTGTTCGGCCAAATGAAACAGTGCACTGCTGAAGCCATAGACGCATAATCATGTCTTTTGACTGTCAAATTGGATGTCATTAAAACATATCAGCCTTGATAATGCTGCAAAAGCTTCGTAATGCTGAAGATTTATCGCTATTGGCGTAACAGAAACACGACTCGAGGTGTTTTATCCTGCTTTTAGTTAATGTGTCTAAAACAAGTTCCACTGAAACTAACTAAAAATTACCACAGAAATTAATCTTGTTCAAACCTGTCCACTTCAGAATATACATTAAAGAAATGCATAAAGAAAATAAAGCTTTTTTTTTTTTTTTTTTATAAACATTATGCCGTAATGCAAAAACCTAAAAATAGGCTTAATTTTCTTTTGCACAATATAATTTTCTTTTTTTTCTTCTTCTTTTTCTTAAGTTCTGACTGATGCTTTGTTCTTAAGATGTACATACAAATATGTTGTGGATTTATAAAAGTGTTTTATTATTGATTAATTTATTTAATGCAACTGTATCTTGTTTTGGTGTACTGACGTCTGTGTACTAACTGGACAAGCAGGAGGGTGTTTATTCATCAGTGTAAGTGTAAGTGTGATGCTCAGATCAGCTCTGTTCTGTTGGGTTTATCAGAGGCCTCTGGGCTCAAGATCCTTTTCTATACTCTTCTGTTTTGATAACTTTACAGCATAATTTACATGTCTTTTCATCATATCTTTCTTTTTTATTGTAGTGTTGTTCCAAATGCTTGTTCCCTTTCTTAGTAATGCTTCTCGGCATAAAATGAGCGTGTTGTAGTAACCATGCCTTTGTCATGTTGTGAAATGTTCGTATGAGAGGCCACTGGCTGTAAATGCAAGAAAACCTTTAAGGGTCATTCATTTAATGCACGTTTAAAGTTCCCCGTCAGAGCGTGAGACTGAGAAACGTGGAATCGGTTTGCGTAGAGACTGAAACACTCATCGTCGGTTGATGTGGTGAAAAGAGGGATTTCGACGACAATGAAAATGGTGTCGTTTAAGAGAGCGGATTGTAGGGCTTTAGTGCATACTTTGATCACAGGAATTATGAAAGTTAATATGGTCAAATAACTTCTGCAGGGTGAATCTCACGAAGAAGTTAGAAGGCCATTTAACCCCCCAAAAATGTAAGTATTATTTTATATGAAGAACAGGATATTTTTTTAGGACCATAATATTTATTTTACATTCCTAGCTAATAAGGATCGTTCTCTGAATGTTGGTAAATGTTCTGGCAAGATTCTGTCAAAGTTATGAGCAAGCGTTTTTCTAGTTAAAGGGATAGTTTAACCAAAAATGAAAATTCTGTCATGAAAATTTGATGGTAGCCATTGACTTTCACAGTATGGAGAAAAAAAAAAAATACAATGGAAGTCAATGGTTGCCATCAACTATTTGGTCATTTTAGGGTGAACTGTCCCTTTAATGTTCACAAAAAAAAAAAAAAAAAAATCAACACACACCCACCCACACACACTCTCTCTCTCTCTCTCTCTCTCTCTCTCTCTCTCTCTCACACACACACTTTCTCTCTCTCTCTCTCACACACACACTCTCTCTCTCTCTCTCACACACACTCTCTCTCTCTCTCTCTCTCTCTCTCTCTCTCTCTCTCACACACACACACACTCTCTCTGTCTCTCTCTCTCTCTCTCTCACACACACACACACACACACTTTTTTATTACTTGTTTCAGAATGTTAAAAGAACATTTGAAAGTAATGTTCCATAATGTTTGCAAAATGTTCAAATGGAGTGTTCCCTTAATCAGTGAAAACCTGTCTTGACTTATTTTGCTAAATTACAATGAATAATAATAATAATAATAATAATATTTTTTTTTTGGCCCTGACATATTTCTTAACTGTTTTCGTGAGATTCACACGCTTCATCAAGTGGTACTGGTTTAAACATAGAAGCATTGTGACTTTATTTTTCTTTGTTTCTTGACTTCACATTCCTACAACGCTGAGGTTGAAATGTAGAGACCTGAAGAACTGATGATAAACATGTTAGACGAGTTGATGTTACAGTAGAAATGGAAAGGCGTGTGGAAAGACGAATAGAGAGACATATCATATATGGATAATATAATGCACATTTGTAGCAAGAAAAAAAAAACCTTAAAATATAAAGCACATGCAAAATGATTGTGTGCATAAGAGCTGTTAGAGCTATTCTCGTAACGTTTACACTGAGGACTAAAGCGTGCTCTCGTGCCATGATGAAGTGCCAACTTGATCTGTGTTTGTTCAGAAGCTTAAAACAGACTTTAATATGCAGAATTATGTATGGCTCTAGAGGCTGTGCTGTGGTGTTTGGGCTGGAGGGGACTGCTTGAAATGAAGATAGATAACTCTAGATGGTCTTAGACTCTTGATGAAGGACTTTGTTTTGGTCACTGCATATTTATTTATTGATGTGATGCTCTTTATATTTCTTTTCTAAGTCGCTTCATAAGACACTTTAGCTTAAAACCTCTTTGCAGATCACTGTTCTCGCTGATCGGACTGATGTCTCATTTTTCTCTTCTGACATTAAACGTTAAACCTCCATGAGCGGATTGCTGTTAGCATTTCTTCAGTAATTCTGTTTGCTTTCTTTCTTTTGTCTTACTTTGCAGCAAACACAGTGATGGACACTCAGTATGGGAATCTGTTTGTGAAATATACCTAGAAAGGTGGCTTCTCTCTTGGAGTAAATTAGGCTGAACCGAAATGATGCCGTTTTGTCCTTGTGCTTAAATGAATACATAAATATTAAATTCTATATTAAAATATATTTGCTAACCTACAGATGTGTGTGAGCCAGTTCTTTTCTTCGCTCTCAGATCAAGTTCACAATGAAATGTGATGATATAAAATGCACAACAGCACAAATGCATATGTTTAGAATTTATAGAAATAACATACTTTGGGCTTGAAAAATAAGTTGCATGAAAAATAAAAAAGATTTTAACAAATGTTTTCTCTGTGTCTTATAAAATATATTTATAAAAAAAAGAGAGAAGTTTAAATATTTTGTATGCATGTTGTGCATTGTCATTGTGCATTTCAATCATTTCATCAGTCATGATGCAATTGTGCGGAAGTCTTTTTTTGGCCAAATGGTCCTACCAAGCTTGCACTCTTTACTCTCAGCCTATAATTTAATAAATCACTATGCAGCAGATATTAGCTCTATTATTAAATGCTCTCCTGTGGGTTTTAGTGGACAGACATCAGTTTTGGCCAGTACTGTGTGTGGAAAAGCTCAGTGGTTGAGCTGCAGGCTGAGTTTTTGTTTCATACTGCCCTCATGTGGACAGAAAAAGATGACCTTTTAGAGAATTTCCATGAGCCTCTGAACCCTTGAAGACTGAAGACACAACAGCAGTGTTGGACCTGTTGAGTTTTGCTTGTGCTGCATGTTAAAATCTAGTTTCCACTGATGAAGACACTTGAGGATCAAGCATGAGCCAGTAAAGTAAGGTATTCATGAATGTTGTGTGTTTTCTGATGCATCGAATTGTATCTGGAGTTGTGAGAATATAGTCTCCATCATGTCTTGAAATATTGTTTGCAGCTTTGCATCACACCTTTCTGAAGTATTTGATAAACCCGACTCAATCCTCTTGATGAAAAGACCAGGTACAGTTGGTACAGGGGTACATTTGAAACACCTTAAATAACTTACGTGCACAACAAGTCTGATCTGTGATATTTGCTTCGCACATGCGTATCGGCACCCTCCTTCGATTGCTGAAAATTTGAAGTACATGCTTCTCCAGTCCTAAGATATCGGCAAAAGGGTTTTTTTTTTTTTTTTTCAAGGTAAGTTTTTCACTTCACCACATCCCTTCCTATTTTTCCACATATAATCATGCAAGGTAATATCATTGGAGATTGTATGATTTTTAGTTATGGTGTTTTCATTTACCCATTTTACAGTAGCTCACAAAACATTTATAAATGTTCGGATGAAGACCAGTGTTTTCCAGCAATTGTACCAGCAAAAATCCATACAAAATTATATAACAACACACAAATCTTACCAGAAATAAACAATGCAAATTAATTCATAACTACAACAATATTGTGGCTCATCACAGTTTTTCAATATATCATCATCAAGCTAATTAACTTTTTCCTTTGAAGTCTGTTTTTCCTTTGTGTGGTATTGCTGTGCGTTAATAACTTCGTAAGTAACACTACTTATCATCACAGTAGATGTGTTTCAGAGTGTGTCATAGCTTAATGCAGTTTATTTTACCTCAGGAAAATGATTGCATCAGTATAAATACAATAGCTGTAATTCTCACGTATTTGACGGATCTTTCGTTTATTTGCAATCAAAGATGCTTATTTATTTGTATAAGAGCGTTGCTTGGCATGTGCGTCAAAATAAATATTTATTCAGTCTCTGATCAGCATCTTAAGAACTATAACAATGAGCACACAGGTAATTTGACACTGCTTTTAAGCAGCAGCAGCCCCAGTCTTTTTAATAAAGCTGCATTTAGTGCTCATATGTGAAAATATGCTCGTTTAGTTTTGTTTACTATACCCTCAGACAATTATATAGTTCTTATAGCATATAAAGTTTTATCTTTGCATCTGTCATTTCACATTATAACATGCATATCTATCATCTTCATTTGTTCTCTGACAGAAACCCCATTTTGTGCATATCCACACAACAGTGAGACTGGACATGTTCACTCTGGAGTAGCTGCAGGTCTTTCTAACCGAAGAATTAAGCCAGCTGAGTTCCAACCATACAACTGTGCACAGAATATCCCACAATGTTCTTCTCTAAAGAAGGCTATTGTAACTATGTTGTAAACTATTTTCCATGTCTGTCAGTTGACTTAAAGAACTAAAAGGGTACAACAGAAATATCAAAAGTCCACCTGTCCACGTAGTGTAACTCAAAACTAGTCAAAAACGGCTCAATCTGCCGATACTGATGAAGAAAATACTGGTAGGTGGGGTACATTGTAACATGACCATATGACAGCTTAAAACGTTATCTGATCTCATGAAAAAAATTTTCAAGATAAACTAAAATATTTTGTCAATAAAATACACATTTTATTTATTTTTTATATATTTTTCCAAATATGCCGTTTTTTAAGAAATAATAATTTCTGAACATTAAATGATGTTTTATTAACAAGGTTTGGGAGGAGCGCGTCAGATAATTAGCCTAATCAAGACCGGTGGACCACAATAAAGTAATCAATACCACAGCATAAATACCACTGACTTACCTCTATCCATTGAGGGTTTATCAGCATCCCTCCTCCACCCCAACTCCTCACTTCAAGTTCACTTTAGAACTAGACGGGGAAGGGGGGGTACTCTAGTTTCGGGCCATTCCCAAGCTTGGAGCCCTTCCCCAGACAGGACGCCAAATGTGCATTCCATACCTCAGCTAATAATATGTAAGCGTAAACTAGTGAAACATTGATTGTCAGTCTTTATTCACCTGCTTCTCATCGTTTCTCATTAAAAGTCATTAAAGCAAATAAGGTAAATTACATCATAAATGTCATAGAATAGCATATTTTAATAATGGCAGGGCACATTGTACCCCATCTGCGCAACTGGAATTTAAAACTGGCTTTAAAATGTCTTCTGCAAGATAATGAAGCATTAAAAAAATAAAAAATAAATAAATAAATGATCTACACTGATAAATAACAGATTGGAGATTAAAATAATAGCAGAGTTGTCTCATTTTAAATGAATAATAAAAACTGAGATAAAAAACTTACTTAAGCCAGAAATTTAATTTTACTATAAATTACATGTTCAGCGATATCTTCAAAAGACTTTAGAATTTTGGCGCCTTTTTTTCTTCTTCTCTATATAATGTTGATATGGTAACTAGTAAATACTTTCGATTTTGTTATGCTAAATAAATATTTAAACCACGTGTGTTACAACTAACCCTGCGTTAATTTGTGCCCCGTGCTCTCCTAATCTACATAACGCAGAAGACCTGTATTCGCAGGCATAGGCCGTATGACCACCAAACCATATGAAAGAAATTCTCAATTGATAACTAATCATTATTTTTGCACAAATCATTGTTTTATCTGTGAACGTAGCTGTTTGATGAATGCTTCAAGACCAAGCAAAATCCTCTGCTCCAATGGCTCTTCCAAAAGCCAATGCAAGGATGTGGAATTGTTTGCCCTTTGGAACTTAAAAAGGTTCCAGACTTTAAAAAGGTTCTGATAGAAAACTGGCAAAAAAATGCCACACTTTTGGGTCAAATAAAAATAAAGATTTATGCAGGTTTAGTCCAGCCACAGTCTTTAAAATAACACTTTGCTATTGGTCTCCAGCTTAAGCCAGTTAGAAAACGTTGTAGAAATTGCACTCAAAAGTTGCTGTCCTGCTTTGCAAATGCACAAGTCCTTGCCCACCTTCTCCTTGTGGTAGGTATAACATGTTATGAAGCACCCAGTACATTTTATCCCAGAAAATGTCTATCAACATTGATTGGATCTTATTAAGCAAGAGTGATGGCAGATCAACACACATCAAGCAATGGCAAAGAGATGAAGCAACAATATTATTAATAATAAGGGTTCGACCCCTATAAGACAATGTTTGCTTTATCCATTTATCCAAGCGACCCTTTATTTTCTCAGCCAACCCTTCCCAATTTTTTAACTGAAAAGATTAATCTCCTAAATAAACTCCCAAATATTTTAACCATCTCTTTTCCAACTGAGCCCAACTGGATGTTTAGGGGGCGCTGTTGTCCATTCACCCACCAAAACATCCTCACTTTTTACCCATTTAACCTTTGCAGCTGATAAAATTTTAAAATCTTTCAGAGTTTTCATCAAAATTTCAACATAATTTTGCTCTTTAACAATTACAATGTCATCAGCATAAGCTGATAAAAACAAAAGTACTTTCACTTTTTGACAATGATAAACCTCTCAAAACCAATTTCAATCTATGCAAAAGTGGTTCTACTACCAAAGTGTAGAGAGGGATCTCCAACTTTACTCCTGGAGAGCTACTGTCCTGCAGACTTCAGTTCCAACCCTGCTCCAACACACCTGTCTGTAATTATCAAGTAGCCCTGAACACCTTGATTAGCTGGTTCAGGTGCGTTTGACTGGGGTTGGAGCTGAAATCTGTAGGACAGTAGCTCTCCAGGAGCAGGGTTGGAGACCACTGGTGTAGAGCATGCCTGACAATGAACAGCCTTGCCTTACTCCACGTTGAGCTTTAAAAGATGAACACAAACCACCATTAAGTTTCAACATACTCTCATTGTCACTATATAATTGTCACAGAATCACCGCCTCACCAGCCAAATCAGCCTCCTACACCCACTCACAATCACCTGATTACTGATTACGGACACCTGCATCCACTTACCACACCATTTAAATATGCACTCACCACAGTCATTCATTGACTGGTCTCAAGGTTACAAGCTTTTCAAATGGATCCCTTGCCTACCGGTGAGTCTGTCAATCCTGGAAGCATCTCTCTGATTGAAGGACTATGAGTTCAGCTCAGATAAGACTGTTTGCTCTGCTTCCATTGATCTCTTCAGTTTTATTTTCCTATGTTGGAAGTTTCTCCTCAGTTGCCTTAATAAACTCCCCTACTTTTTTGAATCTGCCTGTTTGCCTCCTTGACCAGCTGTGACAATACTCTAATATAACTTTTAAAAACAGAATTAAATCCAAATGCATCTAATACCTCCCATAAATAATCATGCTTTATGCGTTCAAAAGCTTTTTCTTGATCAATAGAAATCAAGCCGAAATTTACAACTTTTTTTTTTTTAAATCTATCAAATCACTATTATTTTATTTTTATTAAGTCAAAGATAACTCTACCAGGCACACGGTAGGATTGGTTGGGATTAATTATATCCTCTAAGACTTCCTGTAATCTATTTGCCAATAGTTTTATAGTCAGAGCACAGTAATGATATTGGTCTCCAGTTTTTAATATTGCTTAAATCTCCTTTCTTTGACAGGAGAGTAAGAATTGCTTTCAGACTACTATTACGGGGTGGAAGGAACACACGACAAGGAGAGCTCAAAATAAATACCCCGGAGGGTGGATTTATTCACAGTCGAGGGTTTTGAGTGAGTAACGTGCTTGCTGAGTGTCCGAGTGCTCTCCGTGTGGGTCTCCCGGTGCTGGGTGCTCTTCTGTGCAGTCTCACTCTGGCACTGATCGGTCACACACTGGTGTCTGGAGAGAAAGGAGTAAACACAGGTTAGTTCTCAGCCACTTTGGAGACATTAGACTCCCTATTGTCGGGCCTCGCACAGCTTATCTGGCCGCGGGCAAACAAGTCTCAGGTGTGGCCGATCAGCCTGTGATGACTTTCTGCAGGTGCATTGTATCCGTTTCCAGGGCAACGCTGATCTGTTCTCGGGACGCTTGTCACACTCCCCCCCCCTGGCGTTGTCCTGGTCCTGGTGGAAAGATGTGACAGTAACAAGGGGGAAACTGGGGGTGGTAGGGGAGTGACCCCTGACAGACCTGAGAAAGCTGACCAGATCCGAGAAAGTCCATCGGCATTGCCATTGGCGGATCCCGCGCAGTGGTGAACGGTGAAATAGAAATCCTGGAGCGTGAGGAACCATTGGGTCACCCTGGCGTTGGTTTCTTTGGTTCTGGACATCCACTGTTGGGCTGCATGATCGGTGAACAGGGTGAACTTTCTCCCTAGCAGGTAGTAACGCAGCTCCAGGATAGCCCATTTCACAGCGAGCGCTTTCCTTTCCACCGCCGCATAGTTCTTCTCGGCCGCCGTCAGCTTTCTGCTAATGAATAAAACAGGACGTTCCTCACCATCCTGGAGCTGGGACAGGACGGCTCCTAATCCTGATTCCGAGGCCTCTGTTTGTAATAGGAAGGGGCAGCTGAAATCCGGGGAGCTTAGTGGAGGTTGGGATGTAAGTGTCTTATTTATGATTTTGAGGACTTTGTTTGCATTCCGGCTTCAGATCACTCGTTCGGTCACTGGTTCCACAACAGCGAGGACTGCGGTTTGGTCCCGGGTTCCTGCCCATCTCTTGAGCAAGTTAATATGATATAACTGCACGGTGTTTCGTTTTCCAGGTTGGTGCACCCGATACGTCACCGGTCCTACTCATTCTATGACCATGTAGGGCCCCTGCCAGGTGGCCAGAAACTTGCATGCCACTGTATGTACCAGCACCATCACCCGATCTCCCGTTAGGAACTCTCTCGGCTGGGCAGACCGGTCATAATGCCGTTGTTGGGCTCGTTGCGCTTTGGCCATATGGTCCCGGACTAATTGCATTATGCTGCTGTTGTTCCAAAGCTTCTTTGGCAACATCCAGTAGCCCCCTTGGCTCCCGGCCGAACAGAAGCTCAAATGGGGTGAAGCCAGTGGACGCTTGGGGGACCTCTCGGACTCCGAACAGGACGTATGGCAGCATCAGTATCTCTGCTGGGATGCCGACTGGGCTGAAGAACAGGAATAGCTCATGCGCGATGTTCTTGGTGGTGGCTTTCCGAAGGGACACGGCTTCCGGGCACCTGGTGGCGTAGTCGACAATCACCAGAATGTGTTCATGCCCCCGGGCTGACTTCGGCAACGGTCCCACCAGATCCATCCCGATGAGCTCGAAGGGCACCCCTATAATTGGCAGCGGAATTAGCGGGGTGGGGGGAGGCGGCTTGGGTGAAGTTTTCTGGCAAATGGGACAGGCTTGACAAAACTGCTTCACTTCTGCATCCAACCCTGGCCAATGAAACCGGTTACGAATGCGCTGCGTGGTGTTTGCTGCCCCCAGGTGTCACGCCAGTGACGGTGCTGGGTGCTCTTCTGTGCAGTCTCGCTCTTACACTGATCAGTCACACACTGGTGTATGGAGAGAAAGGAGTAAACACAGGTTAGTTCTCAGCCGCTTTGGAGACATCAGACTCCCCATTGTCGGGCCTCACACGGCTTATCTGGCCGCGGGCAAACGAGTGTCAGATGTGGCCGATCAGCCCGTGATGACTTTCTGCAGGTGCATTGTATCCGTTTCCAGGGAAACGCTGATCTGTTCTCAGGACGCTCGTCACACTACTTAATGGTAACAAACTTCTACTTTAACTATCACTAACTGTAAGCAAGTCCTCCCCTACAATACCCCAGTATGCTTTGTAAAACTCAAAGGGAATTCCATCTATCCCTGGAACTTTACAATTTTCCATACTTTGGAAAGCATCATACAATTCTTTTAAAGTAATAGCTTTACTGGTGTGTGGAAATTCAAAGAAATCCACGTGGTGACAGGGATTCTGAGAAAAAGTCCACGTATTCAGTTTTACTACATGTGTTGAGAGATTTTAAGAAGTCCACATATGCAAATTAAATCCACGTTTTAAGAGAGATTCTGAGAAGTCCACGTATCCAAGATGTATCTTACTCTGAAGCCATGTATTCAAAATGTGTTCTATTCATAATGATAAGTTTAATTTCAAAAGTTAAAAATTAACATTTCATGGTAATGATCTGTCACACATATATTAATATGTTTCATTTATATATCCAAAGATGTTTTTGGTAAACTTTGAGGTATATTTCATATGTAATTTTGCAGTATTTCTAACTGCGTAGTTAGCTGAGTCTGCCTTACATAAGGAGTTAAACTGCACGTATTGTTCTTTTGTGCCAATATTTCTGAGAACTATCAGCATGATATTTTGAATCTAAAAAGAGGAAGAGGTCCAAAGTTGAGACACTGACTAGATTATTTTTAAAGGTCATGTGTTATTAATTATAGTCCAGATGACGACTTGTGTCTGGAACAGTAGTATTTAAGATAAGAAATTAGGAGAGGATTGACTCTCTGGTCTCTCTATCTTTTCTTCAGCTCTCACTCCTTTATTTTCCTTTGGCTTCACTCGAAAACTCTTAGACTCAGACTTGGAACTCTTACATATTTTTATTCAAATTCAGATACTTTGATACTTTGATATTTTGATACTTTAATATTTTAATACTTACTACTTTGGTACTTTTGATTTAAACAAATAACTGTTTATGTTTTACTTACAATTTTATTAATGGTTTGATTAATACTAGATGGGTGCAACCCATCATAAATGGATTGTTATTAAAAATGTACTAACATTGGATTTACATTTTCTATATTTGAAGATTGTTATTAATATCAAGAATTTTATTTCCAAGTTATGATTTGTAGTTTCTGTTATCTATATTCTTTTTAATAAATTTACATATTATTACACCTTGACCGTCTGACTTGGATTCGATTTTGCATCATTTACTGAGTATTGCATTAGCACTAAAGAAAATATTATATTCATCTTCACCTACCCTGTAATCACAGCTATAAAGATTTTTATAGAATTTAACAGCTCTGTCACATTTCAACTGGATCGGACAGCAAAACCTCAGTTTCAGAACATAAATTCTGTATAAAACATCTCTGACCATTCTTTTTTTTCTAATTAAAAAAAAAAAAAAAAAACCACACCTGCTTTCAAATGGAGCAGCATTTAATACACAGAGCCATAGATCACTGACAAGCTAAGCAATACCGCATTCATTATCGAAGGCGATTCATCTGCGATAATGAATGCGATATTGCGTAGCTTGTCAGTGATCTACTGCTCTGTCTATTAAGTGCCGCTCCATTTGAAAGCAGGTGATGGGGATTTAGCGCTTATCACGGAACCAGATTTACTGACTAGATTCGCTTGATTGTATCGTTAGATATATTGCCCAGCCCTAGTTGCATGTTCTAAACTAGCCCAGGAGGTACCCAGTATTTATACTCAAAATGAATCAAAGTAATCAAGCTCAAAATGGAATATTCAATTTTTTTAGATACTGAATTTTTTAATTTCCTAAGCTGTAAGTCGTAACCATCAGAATTAAAAAAAAAAAAAAAAAATTGAAATATTTCAGTTTGTGTGCAATGAATCTAGAATGTAAGAAAGTTTGCTTTTTTGAATTAAATTACAAGAAATAAAGAACTTTTCCATGATATTCTATTTTTTTTGAGATGCACCTGTATATTTTTAACTCCATAATTAAAATTTGTCCATACATCACATATCTCATTTGTTTCTATCGTTTGTATTAATTTTCTACGAGAAGCCATATGTGGCTCAACATGGTCCCTGTCAATGTTTTTCTCAACACAATTAAAATCCCCTCCCATAACTAAAACCTCCCCATTATCACAGTTTTCTATTACTGTATTCAATCTGTCAAAAAAAAAAAAAAAAAAAAAAAAAAAATATATATATATATATATATATATATATATATATATATATATATATATATATATATATATATTTATTTATTTGTGAGGTTGGTGCATACATACACAGACAAAAGCAAACATGATCTTCAAATTTAAAACTCTACCTTTTACAAATTCCTCTACTAAAAAAAAAAAAATGAGGGAGTAAAATTTTTATTAAACAATACAGCAACTCCACCACTGAGTGAGGTATTATGACTCATAAAAAGAAGACCACCCCCTTCCTTAACTCATTCAATAGCAATTTTTTTTTTCATCACTATGTGTCTCCTGCAAAAACAGAACATCAGTTTTATTATGATTCACTACTTCATAGATCTGTGCTCTCTTTCTGTAGTCTCTAGCCCCATTCACATTTAGAGATGCAATGAGAATGTCACTCATCAAAAAAAAAAAAAAAATAGGAAAGGCTACACTACAGAGAGCAAGACATCCAGTCAGGGCATAAAGATTAAAACATTTCGTCATCATTGCTCAGTTGGAGTTGAATTTTTGTGACAATTGTCTTTAGACAATAAACGTATTTATCTGTAAATCTACCTTCACTCATTAAACACTTAATATTTTCCAGCAGTCTTCTAAGGTCTGAAAAAATATTCAACAATTTGCCCTCCTCTCATGTTTTTAGTCACCTTCAAAAACTTTTTAATCTCTTCCACTCCATAGTCAAGACATGACCAATTAGATTGGGAGCCAACTGAAACATTTGATTCAGAGCGCTCGCTCTCACTACTTTCATTGTCTAACTTTTCCTTCTCATGATTCTATCTGGCCTGTTTCAAAACCAAGCTCTTTCTCTAATCAAACCAGAATCACCATTGTTAGCTGCTGACACAACTCTTTTCTGATGACTAGAGTTTAAGTCATTAGAAGCAGTAGTAACTTCTCGATTTTCATTCTGATCATTTTTATCTTTAGCACTGTTTGTCACGGTTCATGAATTCGCTGTCTCTCTCTCGGCTTGTTTAGTGTGCAGGTGTGTGGCTGTGGGCGTGGTCTCTGATCACGCCTGATTAACAGCACCACCTGCGTCTCTTTGTATGTGTGTATTTAATTGCAGTAACTGGTGTCTCATGTTGTCAGATCGTTGTGGTTGTTCCCTGTGTTCCGTTCTGTTCCCCTGGCTGTCTTGGATCGTGGATTCCCCCCGTTGTTCTTCGTCGAGTCTTCTTCTTGTTCTCCCCGCACCGGAATCACGAGCACCTTCACCGGGAGACACAGCACTGGAGCACCGCGGAGGATCATCGTTGTCCACCGAGGTCCCTGCGCCACCCACCATCTGAGCTTGTGATCGTCGCCACTCCACCTGTGACTTACTGTCCTGGTTGTCTGTTTGTCTGACAATATTATATCTTGTCATTAAACCGCCTTGCATTTGCATCCTGTCTCTGAGTCGTGATACTGTTACTCTGCTCACTTTGATGAGCAACACTTTCTGGACAGCCACAAATCAAATGACCAGACTTTCCACAACCAAAACACTTCATTGTGTCTGTAGAAACAAAGACTGTGTAATCAAAATGATCCACCTCAAGGTCACATTGATTTCGATTTAGTATCATGTACGTGACTCATCTAAATGATACTACATGTTTCACCAACTCCGATTTATTCCCAATAGCGATCTTTATTTATGGGAGCAATAACTTTGCCAAAGCATGACAATTCTTGGGTCAACATCTCATCTTTGATGTAAGGGGGCACATTTGAAATGGTAACTTTCTTAGCGGGAGTAGAAAAAGGTAATACTGGAGTAAACAGACCATGTATTATTATTACCTTTCCAACAACTTTGTTTGCTTTCTCTAATGTACTCAGAAACAACACAGTTAAATTGTTCATTCTAGATGTCGCAAGCACACACTCAATGACATTGCCAACCGCTACACTACACTCCTCCACACTCACGGCAGACACCACCTTCATCCCGGGGGGCTGTGTGAGTGAATCTAGAGCATTACCTCCTCAAATTGCCATCCCTCCCAGTGAAAAGACTGGTTTTGGTGCTCAGCAAAAAGGCTTCTCTTCTAAATTCGCAACAAGTCAACTTTAACTTAACAACAAACAATAAAAAAAAGTAGAAAAAAAGAGCACATGCGCACAGAGAGAGAGAGAGAGAGAGAATGAAATTCTAGCATATTCTTAAACTTGGACCTCATTATTGAAGGACAAATACAGGCAGCAGGAGCAGCACACACTCTCTAAGTTTTCTTTAATTGAAAAATATGCATTTTCATTCATTCATAGGCCATGGTTGTAATAAAATTTTAGTTAAAAATGTAAGTGCCATTATTTAAAAAAAATGCTTTATCAACTGACATTTCATAGACGTTTAGTTGTTCTGCTTTCAAATTGCATGCCAGTTGTATGCGTGTGATTTCACAGTATTTTCACCTCTTTAATTAGCCTACACTACTTGTGCAGTCACAATTCTATAATGGTACAACTTACTCAGGACGATTACTTTTTTTATGACATTAAACAATTATTATTATTATTATTATTATTATTATTTATTTATTTATTTTTAGAATAATTGTACGGTTAAGCAAAACAAATGTTATTTTTCTTTTTTCTTTTTTCTGTGAACTTTTTAACTGCAGGCAGACATGCATTATGGTACAGTACAAATATTTTGAGGGTCCCTTATTCTGTTTCTCACTTCATTTTTAAAAGATAAAATTGTCCCTTATTTTCCATTTCTGAAGTTAGGATTTTTACAACAAAACAAAAGCTTTAGAAAATTAAAATTAATTACAAGGCCGTAGAGAACAGTGCACTATTGTAGACTTACTGAGGTTTTAATTTGAACTAACTTGAACTAACGTGGGCCGGTCTGAGGCATGAAACTCCAGAGCTGAAAATGAGTCCCATGACAGGAAGCATCCTCAATAATAACACTGGCGACACAGATTTGGCAAACTAGCAGTGCACATTTGTGTGTGCGCCCTGGATAACTTCAACACTTTCAATATACAACATGTTTTGCCTTGATCGACATAACCATTCATAGACATATCTGTATAATTTCATGAATATAGTGAACAGTTCCTTTGTCAGATTGAGTGTTCTTGTCTGGGTTTGAGTGTTTACATAAACACGACTGAACATTGCAAACTCCTTTAAAAACCTGCTTGTCCAGCAAGTGTCCTTTATAAAATACGTGCCAGCCATTACAATTACATTTACATTTAGTCATTTAGCAGACGCTTTTATCCAAAGCGACTTACAAATAAGGACAGTGGAAGAAATCAAAATCAACAAAAGTGCAATGATATGCAAGTGTTATAACAAGTCTCAGTTAGCTTAAGGCAGTAAACGCAGCAAGGTAATTTTTTTTATTATATAAAAAATAAAAATAAAACAGATAGAGTTGGAAATAGAATGAGAAATGAGGTTTTGGGGTTTTATTTTTTTTTTTTTTGTTAATTGTTTTATAAATTAAAATAGGTAGTATGTAGAATGAAGAATGAAAAAGAGAAGCTAGTGTTATTAATTTATTTATTTATTGTTTTTAAGAAAACAAGCAGCAAGCAGTTAGTAAATGAAGAGAGTGCAAGTCTAAAGGGGGCATTTTTTATTATTATTTTTAAAATAGTATAATTAGAATATAGAATGCTAGAGTTAGAGCAGAGGTGCCCAAACTCGTGTCCTCCATGTGTGTATTAATGAAATACGTTATTAGTGGAATTTAGTTTGTGTCTGCCTATTCTATTCATCTGTGTTTGAACCATTAAAGAAGAAATCACATTTTCTGAATTTAATTTCTGTGTTAAAAACAAAATATGAATGGATGCGAAAGTACATGGACTGGTATGTTTTTTTGTGCATTGTGGGAGTTATGTGAGGTATGTACCACTCCTGGAAGACATGCCAGGTATAAGATGACAGACACAACAGAGGGATCATAACTGTGCCATCTTAGCAGACGGGTGTTAAGAAACTCTGCAGCTGTCATCATGTCCATGAATAAAACCACCGAGACCACCAGTGAAAGCAGGTCAGTATCAATCACATTCTCAGAAAGTTTGTTGCGCTGTGGTCTTTAATTGTGTCAGTTGTATGTCTGGTTTCAGCAGTAGGCTGTTTATAGTCAAGGAGTGTAGGTCTATATGTTGAATGCTTACACTAAACGTAAGTAGGTACTGGACTTTATAGACCCGCATCACTTTGTGATAAATAACTAGACAATCTTAAAACATATCTTTTAGTTCTGACACACTCCATGTGAGGACTGCAGGTAAGACAGTCCAAGGTGACAGCGACAGGACTGAGTCAACTATTTTGTCAAATAACAAAGTGGGTAGTTACTAGTTATTCTGTTCTGAACAGAATAGACAAAAATGTATTATTTCCTATAATAATTATTATTATTTTACAGTAATCAAAAAGTTATTGTTCTTATTGTACTGTATGCAGTACTCAGGTTGCACCTGTATCAGAACAGACTGCAGTCAAGGTGAAGGTAATGTTTAAAGAGAGCTGTATGGTTAAGGGTAGTTTAAACCAGCATAAACTTCTGATGGTTTGAGAGATGAGTCTCTGATATTTGTTTCTGCAGGATTCAATATTGGTCACTAATATTGTGAAAGTAGTGAGGGGTCTCTCACTGTTACTATGGAGGGGATTTTACTCTAGGAATATGGTTTTAGTTTGTGTCAATTATTTTAGTGGTTATAAAAAAAATAATTAAATAAATAAAAAACTCTCAACATATTTTTCCCTTTAGGTCATATTTTGGTGTCGTTTTAATGAGTTATGCATTCAGTGTCAAATGTGGCAAGTTGTTGTGGCATGTCTGTCTTGTTTTGAAAGGCATGGCATACCTGTTTGTTTACAGTGAGCTAAAAAGGACAAAGCCTTGGGCTATTTCAGTGCACTGTATTTGAGATGTCCACTTTTCATAGTTAATGTTTTTGCGTTTGTATATTTTGACTATGGAGACAAGTCTAGGGAAGGGAAGTGAGCATCAAGTAATTAAATTAACTTAAACTCAAATCAGATTTAATAACATTTTGTAGCAATTCAAATGTTGCCGGTTGTGCCATTGTTAGTGTTATATAAATCTGGCAATTTTTCATACATTCATATTCAGCATTTTATTTTATTTTTGTCACTCCCTTGGACTGTTTTGTTGTGTTTTCATTCCTCATGTGCTCACTGTGACCCAGTGTCTTTGATTATGTTCACCTGTGTCCTCATTAGTTGGTCCTACTCACCAGTCTGTCCCTCGTTAGCACCCCTATGTAGTGTTCATTTCCCTGTTTGATGTCCGGTCTCCTGTGTCACTATGTGTGTCACCTGCCTGTTCTATCCTGGTTTTACCCTAGTGTGCATTTAATAAAGTATATGTTTGCATGTATAGTGGCACATTAGTAAAACCTGTTAGACCTGTTTGAGGTGTGCAATTTGTTTCTGATGAAGTGAAGTCAATCATTGAGGTGTGCAGGCATTTTATTTTATTTTTGTCACTTCCTCAGTTGGAGACTGTTTTGTGTGTGTGTTTTCATTCACTCATGTGTGTGTGACCGCGGTTGTATATTGTTTGTGATTATGTTCACCTGTGTCCTCATTAGTTTGGTCCTACTCACCACAGTCTGTCCCTCGTTAGCACCCCTATGTAGTGTTTTCATTTCCCTGTTTGATGTCCGGTCTCCTGTGTCACTATGTGTGTCACCTGCCTGTTCTACCTGGTTTTACCCTAGTGTGCATTTAATAAAGTATATGTTTGCATGTATAGTGGCACATTAGTAAAACCTGTTAGACCTGTTTGAGGTGTGTTATTTGTTTTTTATGGGTGTGCAATTTGTTTATGATTGTGTGAAGTCAATTCTCTAGAATGTCAAACAGCACTTCTCTAGAATTTATTAGTGTGAATTGTTATGCAGCAGTATTGTTGTGTGTGTGTGTGTGTGTGTGTGTGTGTGTGTGTGTTTTCTTCAGTGTGTTCAGCTAAGAGGATTATTATTATTTTTTTTATTTTTTTTTGTTAGCACCATGGTTCTCTTATATCAGATCTGAAGTCTGTGCCAGATGATGAGGAATAAAAGTGATTAAAGCCCTGTATTTATGTTCAGAGCATCTCAAATAACTGAAGTGAGGTGTTTTGTCCAAGATGCAGAGATTTAACAAAACAAACCTGCTACATTTGCAGCAGTACTTTGGAAAAATGCAGAACAAAACTTGTATATGTGTCAATGAAGCTATAACTTCTCTCACAAAAACATAGTTTTTGTTGTTTTACCTCAGACCACCTGTCAGTTATTTAGTGGCCTTGAATGATAAGATGCAGAATAATGCAGACAAACTGGAGAGGAGCATCATCGTGAGACAACATTTTCTTATTCCACATCATCTGGCACAGAAAAAAAAAAAGAAAAAAAAAATTGCAGAAATGCTGTTTAACATCAGCAGCCTAGCATAGTAGTGCATTCAGCAAATTCTAGAGAAATGCTCTTTAAGTCACATGCACCTTTTTGGCACCAATGTTTAATTCCATTTTGTGTACTGAAAAGCCTTTACCGATGACTTTCCTAGTGAAAAATAAATATAGAAAAAAGACTTTGAAATAAAATTATTTCATGCTAAGCACACTACAAATACATTTACATACTATTTACATAATAATAATAAACTGATATACTTAGTCTGCTATACTGAAACAACTAATTTTGTACATAATGCACTTTAATTGTAAGTCCAACTAAAGATATACTGAAGTGTATTAGATTGTGTTAAAAGTGTTAAAAATTAAAACTATTGCCAGGCATACTTTTGGTACATTTTAAATATGTTGCATTTAAAGACCATTTTTATTTTCAGATCATACAATAGTGACATTTAAAACACACTGGAGCCTGACTATTGAGAAATGTGCACTGTGCACAAGTAGTACTCCTAATAAAGTTTAATTATAATATTATGTTGGTAATAGAGTATATAGTTTTATTTGTGACCTTGTTTTTAATTCTGTTTGTGGTTACTTACTTTGTACGACACATTGGTCAACGGTTTCCAGAAATTTGTTGAGTTTTTCGTCAGGTGTCTTTTTTAATTATATGATATCATTACGTTGCTGTCTTGCCGCCAGCCAATCATTGTATTGCTTTTTCGGGGAACATAATCTTAAACAACTTAATCCTGATATTTTAATCAAGTCTGCAAATTCACTTGAGGAACCAAATTAGCCAGAGATCAGTTATCAGGATTAGAAGATCTGGAGTCTTTCAAATCATCTCAGATGTATTAAGCGAGGCACGAAGTACAGACCCCTGAAGTAAATTAAATGCTTGTTTACAAGCGGTTTTATTTACGTCTTTCCACGGTTGAAGCACTGATTGAGCGATTGTTACATGTTGTTACATAGATGTTCATTCATGTTTATGTTGCATTAAAAGTGATAGTAAAGAGGAAAGAGCGATCGCATCCACTTGCGGCGCGTTACGGCTCAGACATGGGAACCGGAGTCAGTGCTTGTGTTTATACCTCTCTTATACAGCGATATGCCATGCCACATCAAAGACTGTCAAAATGCCATTTATTGTTTGAACTTCCTGAAAAAAAAAAGATAAAATAAAATAAAATAAATAAATGACATAACTCAAAGATGAGTTGCTGTGGTTAAAACAATGCTGTGCATGTACAGTTTAAATCTTGAATTTGTTTTGTTTAATAATAATAATAATAATAATAATAATAATAATAATATAATATAAATAAAGGTTGTAGGTACAAAGGTTTTAGTGAATGTAAAAGTTTGGGTATTGATTTGGAGAGGAGGGGATCTGCTTCATGTAAATGCAGGCCCAGTTCTAGAGGGGTACTAACATTTCTAATAGGAATTTAACTTAAAATTAAGTTAATGCAATATAAAGATACATCCAAGTAAGCAAATTTATTTATTAATTTAATAATTTTATATATATTTTATTATTTATTTATTTTTCATTTCACTTTGTAGATCTCAATGAGATTTCAATTAAAAAGTAGATCCCCACACAGAAAAAGTGCACACTTAATATGCACCATTAGATTGTAAGTTACAGGTTACTCCCTGCTAGCTACACTTCACAGACATTAAATTACATGCTGTCAGACACTGGACTCATGTGCTATCATCACAGGCTTTACCCACAATACATGTTTCACTGGTAAAGTGCTGTCACACCCTTTTGGCACCAGCTGGCTTAGTATTTTCTGTGTTAAGTATTTGCATAACTCCAAAAGTATTAATAATTGACTTGTTTCCTTTAGTAGCAGGAAGAGCTCATCAAGAGCTTTCATTTTATTGATATGTCACTTACGCCTTTCTGGTTCTCACCCCTCAATATATTCATATGCAGCATTGTTTATTTTATTTTATTTTATTTTATTTTATTTTATTTTATTTTATTTTATTTAGTACTTTTTTTGTTTTGTTTTATTGTTATTGCTGCTGCTTTAATAGTTGTTTGTGATTAAATAAATTAAACAACAACATACATAATCTCATGCTTTAACAGTGCAGCTGTGTTTTACTAATCATTTTGATGGGTTTCATATGCAGATGCATTTAGATCAGATGGCATATGTCCTTTTTTATCCTTTTTGCATGTATAGTGGCACATTAGTGAGACCTGTTAGACCTGTTTGAGGTGTGTAATTTGTTTCTGATGAAGTTTAGTCATTTCTATGCACCGTCAAACAGGACTTCTCTAGAATTTGCTGAATGCACTACTATGCTAGGCTTCAGCATAGACTTTCAGTGTGATTCAGATAAGGGGATATTTTTTCGTTAGTCTCCTATATCGGATCTGAAGTCTGCGCCAGATGATGTGGAATGAAAGTGTTTCAAGCCCTGTATTTATTTTCAGAGCATCTCAGCATGTCACATAACTGAAGTGAGGTGTTGAGGTCCAAGATGCAGAGATTTAATATAACTAACCTGCTACATTTGCAGCAGTACTTTGGAAAAATGCAGACAGAAACTTGTATATTTGACTCAATGAAACTATAACTGCTCTCACAAAACCTTACTTTTTGTTATTTTACCCCAGACCACCTGTCAGTTATTTAGTGGCCTTGAATGATAAGTTGCAGATGAATGCAGAAAAAGTGGAGAGGAACATCATCGAGACACAACAGAATCTCAACAAGGTAAGTCCAGAACAGCTGCTTCCGTGGATCACAAATCAAAGCCAGAGAGTTTATCACTGCTGCTGCTCCCACCATTAAGCATCTTGAAGCCCCTTAAATGATGCCAGTTTAGGGTTATTCTGGTACAACTGCAGAAAGTGTATGCCAGTGTTATTTTAGTGTTTTTATATAACATTATTGCATTTTGAATTAGCCTTTCTTTTTACACTTTCAGTTTTTATTTTAATTTATCATTTCCTTATGTGCATTTGCCATTTTTTTTTCATATGTCAGTTTTAGTTTTATTTTATTTCAGTTAGTTGCCAAAGCAACATTTATATTTTCTGCTAAATTTGACCAAATTTTAAATAAATAGTTTTTAGTTAACAAAACTAGTGAATGCGAGTGGAAAGAAACATTAAAGGTATAGTTTACCAATAAATGAAAATTGTCATAATTAAAAGTATACTCAAGTAAAGTTCAAGTATATTTTTAAGTATACTTTATGTAGCAAGTATACAAATATCAGTGTTCAAGTAGTATACTTGTAAGTGTACTGTTTCAGTACTCTTTGGGACTAAATTGGACCACTTTCTAGTATATAAAAGTAAACATTTTTTAGTATAATTTAAGTATAACAGTAGCAAACTTTGAGTACACAACTAGTTTACCTCTATGTTTGTAGTTTGTACTGCAATTATACTAAAAGTGAACTTATAGGTATACTGATAGTTTACTAATTAAATACTTTGTACACTTTGAAGTATAGTCTCGGTAAACAACTAGTTTAGTAGTTTTATACTGCAAGTATACTCACAAGTTTTCTTTAAGTGAACTTTACATCAGTATACTACTATGTCCCTACTTAGGTTTTAATTTGTATATATTTTGTTATATGAATATCTGAACATACAAAACATCCAAAGAAAGAACAAGGTCTGCTTGTAAACAAAAACATTTTATTCTAGCTTCATGCATTCTTTTTTAAACACTTTAATGTGGGTAAGTTTCATAAAAAAATAAAGAAATAACATTTTGAACAAAAAGCTGAGAAAAGACTATGATTTGGATTCAGAATGATAATCAAAACGTAGATGGAGTCGATCAACACCCCAAAGCTTGACTGTAATTATTACCTCTTCATCAGTCGACATTTTATTCATTTTATTTATAGTTTCATGTCAGATGATCGTGTTAGATTACATGTGTTACTATCTGTTGTTTATTTTTCTTCTTCACTTGTGTTTTTTGGAAATTCTGTACAGAAGATGTGTATTAGCACCCTCTACCTTATAATAATGAACACACGGATTCTAGGAGCACGAGTATAGCGCAAATATATTGAGACTTTTTGTAAGTATAAGTCAATTACACTTAAATGTCATTTTAAGTATATTTCTGAGGAGAACATAAAGCCCATTTCTGGGAAGTACATAAAAAATAAACTAAAAGCATACTTTCCTATTTTTAGTTTAAAAGAAGTATACTGATAGCACACTTGAATAAACTTCTTTTTCGTAAGGGATGACAAAGGGGTGAACTATTCATTTAACAACTGCTACATAACTATGCCTAACTGTGTTGCTCTTTGATGTTTCTAGGAAATCAGGAAGATTAATGAAGGGAGGCAGGCCCTGTACCAGGAGCACATCGACAGGACAATCCTGAACTCACTGGAGCTGCTGAATACTCTGGATCAAGATGTAGCCGAAGCCTCTCGTTTGCAGCATCCTCAATCTGAGATGATTGAGAAGGAGTGAGTACAAACCTCATAAATTTTTTTTTTTTTTTATTTTTTTGGATTACTCATGTTTTTCTTCTCAATGGAAAAGTATGAAACAACTACGAGAGCATTTACAATTGCTCTGCCAACGTCAACCGGGGAAAGAAGCTTGATGAGAAACTGGTATGTATCTTAACATACCTCTCTTTCTCTTTCTTTCCTTTTCAAATGCAAATTATTTATGTAGTGATGTTGAAGTGAAGCGTTCTTGAACCAGCAAATCTTTCAACACAGTTGTATTGGGAAAAGGTTCATTACTCAAAGCTCTTTAACGCTGTTTATGTTGTGGCCATCTAGCGGTCATAAAATGAATAGTACCTTCCAAAGTGCTGTGTTCCATTACAGCTGCTGGTCTCACAACTGATTCTACAACTGATTTTTTGTTTTAAATTATTTTAGGGAAATGAAGCTTCAGACATCATATATCATGTGATTTTTGCAAAACAAATCAAGCTCCAATACAGTTAATGTGAAATGTGTTTTGAACGTGTTGGTGTTGAACGTAGCACAAGTGTGTGTCGGTTTGGAGAGAAGGTCAAATATAAGCCTTAATTAGAGCTCAAACTGAGGTTTTGGTCTGGATTTTTGTTAAACCTTGATATACCCATCGAGTGGTGGCTCAACGCAATAGGTGTGTTCGACTTAACGCGGCGCTGTGCAGATCGATCAAAATCTGACTTGAAGCAGTGCATGCTGGTTAGAAATTTTGTCCGACTTGTGACGGTGCCATTTGTGGTCACTTGTGGCATCAAAGTACTGTGATAGCGCTCCGAGAGCAGACAGGTGACTCAGTTGGCTCCAGCTTCTCCAGAGCCAGAGATTTTCTTATTAAGAAACTTATTGTTTTTTTTTTTTTTTTTTTTTTTTTTTTTTTTTTTTTTAACTATCAAAATGCTTGTTATTGATGTGGAAACGCAGAAAATCGAACCTGGTCTGAATTTTTTTATGATTCAAGTTATGGAGGCAGTGTGTAAATGTGACTGAAACAACATGAGGTGTGAAAATTTCGGACGAGAATTATGGACTCAGTGTGCAAAGATCTTAAGTCTTTGACATCCAACCTGACATTAACATGAAAAACATCAATAAAAAATGTAGGTTTTAACTCGGTTAACTGGTTGATTTATGAGAATAATAAAACAATGTTGGCAGAAGTTTTATATTTGGCTTTTCTGAGGTAGGTTAAATTTTATGTCACGACTGATATTACTATGCACAAGCTGTTTTATTGATGATTTTTGAAACTCAAATATATTTCAAGAGAAGTTTGTTTTTATTAAATTGTTCTGATTTTGTCTGCATTTAAATATTTATTCATGTTTATTTTGTTCTGCAAATATCAAAGAGGGAAAAGATCAAAATTGAGAAAAGAGATTGTGAATAGTAATGTTATTTATTTTTTTAAAAAAATCCCATAATGTTTGGGGGAGCCCGTAAAATTTTTTGCATATGGGCCCTGGGCTGGCTTGCTATGCCACTGTGCCCATCCCTATGAAGAGCCTGAATATTTGTTGATTTTTTGACAGCAAACATTTTAAAATTCTATTGAAACTAAGCTTTTATCTGTAGTTCAGTGACTTTTAATTTCTTTATTCGATTAATAATTATTTTTCTCCCTCTCAGGATGATTCTGAATGGGAAGTTAAAAGACCTTCAGAGGTCACGACAGATGCAAATATCAAGTACAGGTACAGAGAGAAAGCTTTATAAAATCAAACATGTAAAATTGCATATCTACTATTACATCTTCTGAGAGCATCTATATCAGTGTTATATTTGTGTTTTTCAGTGTCAGCTCCTCTGAAGGGCAGCATGAATGTTCAGAGACTGGCCTCCGCTGGCGGTCTGACACTGATGTCAGTTTGGAGTATCAGTTTGTTGAGTGGACATCACTCAGTAAAGATATTTTGAAGAAATACACACCATGTGGTCCTTTGATAGACATCACTGCAACCTCTGGCACACTGGAGGAAATTCAGTTACCTCACTTCGTCTGTGTCGGTAAGCCATATCTCACTCCAGATCCAGTCATTTCAACACGTACTCTTCCATTCAGGTAAACAATTTAAGCCAGACCAATGAGCTTTCGTTTTTGAAGACTTTGTAACTTAAACCGCATTACTGTCCACAGATTCTATATCTTCCTCAGATGATGCAGTGAAAGCTCTTTATGTGAAGGATGGTACTGTTTCATTGGAAAGATGTGAATTAAGTGGACTCCATGCAAAGTTTCTCAATCCCACAGCCGCATTATTTGGAGTTGTAGCAGTTCAGGGTCACCTCCCCCTGAAATATCACTGTGAGACTTTGATTTATCGCAACAGAAAGGCTCCCCTCAACCTTCATGTGTACCTGATTGTAAAGGATCAAAAACTTAAGAAGGTAAAATCTTATGAAAAGCTTTATGCACCATATGTACCATATGACCATGTATTTTGACATTTATTTACTTACAATTGTAGAACATAATACATTTATTGGATGATTTTATTCGAAAGTGAAAATAACCAAACTGCTCTGAAGGGATAAAGAAAAAATTGCCATTATACTTTCCCTCAGGCTGCTCTTTTCTACACAACAAAATAAAACAATACATACAAATGATATAGTCTAAAGTCTTTTAAAGCTATACATTGATTGGCTGAATCGGTTCAATCAATCCATCAATCTGGTATGTTTATAACACACGTATGAATTTCTGTAAGTTATATATACCACTCAGCAGATTTCAGTATTTGAGATTTGAAAGATGTTGCATGGCTTCAGAAGACTTGGAATATAAGATTTTTTTTTTAAACGGAGAGTTCCGGTCCTTGATTCTGATTGGTTGAGCCAAGTTCTAAGCTGTTGTAAATTACTCTACAAACATACACCTTTGTTTACGTTTGTGTGTTGCTCGGCAACCACTTTAGTGCAACCACAACTGATTCTGAGGAACTACTTTGTTTTTGCGGAAGAATACTGTTTTTATTAATATCATTACACTTCATTTGCTCTGTTTTATTTTGAGAAAACTTACTATGCATATGGAATAACCATTTTCTAAAAGCCATGGTTTACAGTGAATTTATAACATATACAAATTTATATAAAGCACATCTTCTTGGGGCTTATTGCTTTAGTATGGACAGTATGAGTAGATTTATCTTTTTGCTTTTGTAGAAAGCCAGTGTAACATTACTTCTGTAAGTACATATTTAAGAGACAAATAATTCTGTCTAACACTGTTAGTATGTGGAGGAGAAGGAGAAAAATAATATGGAGATTGTAAAACCAACACCAGATGAAGGCCTTACAATGGATGACAGTTACACCCTGAAGACGTCTTGTGAATCCAAAATCAAACCTCCGGTACTTGCAAAAAGTTTGCCTTCACATTCATTCATTCATTCATTCATTCATTCATTTATTTATTTATTGGGGGCTAGAAAATAATCCAGACTTACATGCTGTCTCTTTCTAAAATATTTCAATTCACTTCTTGCCAGAGTTTAAAATTGACACCCGGCAAGACCAACTTCTTTGATTTACACATTCAAGATGCAAAGGAATGTCTTGAACTCTCTATAGAGACAAAAGAGGGACACAAAATATGGGATGTTAATATAAAATCAGGTAAACCCACAAGATCTTACAAAACTGTCTGCAGATCATCTCTTTATCTTTTATCTTTTAATTTTTTTGACTGTTCTTTCAGAGGAATTCAACACAAACAGTTCAGCATGTAAGTGGGAGTACAATCTCATGAATCACACAGATCTGCATGCTACAAACATGAATACATACTATCTATTCAAGAAAGTGTTTTACTGTAGTTCTGCAGTTAGAATAATATTTAATACTGTTGAATAATGTATGTATTTTTGGCCTCATTTCAGCTGACTGGAGGCTAAAAACAAGTAAGTGATGATGACAATTTAATTCAGTGACCGGTAAATGTTGTGTAGTGTTCTGCAAAGTTTAATATTCTTATTATTATTTGTGTATTTAGCCACAATGTGCAATTTAAGTTTTACCTAATCTTAAATGCGGCGTCTTCCATCTTCTTTAAAACACTGCGCTCTCATTTGGTCTACAACCGTGGAGCATTCTGGTATTGCTTTCCTGACGAAAGAAAAACTGAATGCTTTCCAAGAATTTGGCCAAAGCTGCTGTATTTCTGAGTATAATATCTGCACACATATAGGCTAAATTTTGATTATGCAGTTTGTAAATGTGCAGCCTACACATTTTTTATGTAATTCCAAAAGCCTGGACAATAATTTTACGTTATGAGTTTATTTTTGTTGTTTGTATTTGTTATATGTATATTCTTCCTATTCTCTTTGTGTGTGTTTTGAGTTAATAGATCGGTGCTGATTTTGCAGTGGTGGCGCCAGCTGATAACAGCTATTGAACTCTCAGCTGGGGGTCCTCTTAAAACGTCTCTTCAGCGATCCAGAAGTGAGCTGATGTGGCTTCGGGCCGCTCGCACTGTTCCAGACTCTCCGTCAGCCGTCCGACCAAAGACTCCTGCTAGCGTTTATTAAAGTTGTTTCATACTTATTATGTGGTCAATGTAGAAGAGACATGCCCTTTTGCTTGAATCTGTTTTGTTAATAGTAGTTAGGTAAGGATCTTTATATTTTTATTTTATTTTGTTAGGTTAATTACATTGATTTATTTTCTAGACTGACTTTGTTTGTTGTTTTTGGCCTTGGGTCTCTCTAAGGTCCAGTACCACTCAGTGACTGTTTTTCCTCCTCAATTTATATATATATATATATATATATATATATATATATATATATTATATATATTTATATATATATATATATATATATATATATTATACTTGGTTTCAATTTTTTGGTCTGACGGCTTGATGAGAGTCTTTATTATTCTTATTGCGTCCTAGTGGACATAATAATTAAAAAAAAAAAATTTGCTTTTTTTGTTTTTTTTCTTTCCGCAGGTCATCAGTCCTCAGAGACTGACACAGCACAGAAGAAAGGAAGATGCAAAAAGGGTGAAGGTGAAAATAATTTATGAAAATAGATCAGTCTGTTTCTGTGCAGATTCTTCATAAAGTACTGTTCAGTGGCTTTTCATGAAGATGAGGCAACATTTTGTTCATCCAGGAGCTGAGTTTGTGGAGAAGCACAGGACAGAGCTGATCAGTAGAGTGTCTCTGGTGGAGCCCATTGCAGACGACATGAAACCTCTGATTGGAGAAGAGAAATACCAAATCATCTTAAACTCAGGAACAAGAAGAAAATGAGAGCTCTTCTGGACTTCCTCACAACATCTAAACTGAAAGAGAATCTTTACCAAAGCCTTGTAAAACATGAGCGCTTCCTTGTTGAAGATTTGGAGGATTGTGTGTAGATGTGTCAGAAGAATGAATTCATTATGGTTTATTATTACTTTACAGCTAATGACCTGGAGTATAATGAGATGTGGAATATGCGGTTCTGATTGGTTTAAGTACCTTTGTTGTCTATTTTTTACACTCAATGTCATCAAGTGTTCAGATAAAAGCTCAAATACTTTGAATTTGAACTTTCTGAACTATTTTACACCTTACCTTTGGAGAGATTGGTCTGTTGTTAGGAAGAATAGACATTATTCCAGACAATCTCCATCTGAATAATAGATCTCTGTTTGTGCTAGAGCCACCAGCATTAACAACTTTTACCAATAGTCTTATTTCCTTAACTTAGCCTGTGGTTTGTAAAAAATATTGTTTGGTGGCTTCACATTTACTGAAAACTAATTCCTTTTTGTTGTTTTTGGGGGACATATATATATATATACACACACACACACACACACACAATACAATACTATATATTTTAAGGAGTTCTCTGTTCCCATTTATTATTATTTTTCCTTAAGTTGCTTCAGGTAGCTATGATAAATTGCCTCTGGATACATCTTTATAATTAACTGCTTTTTTATCCTTCATAGTGTCGAAAATGAGCTTGGTGAGAGTTGATGCAGTGCAGTAGTTTGGGCACTATGTTTGTCTTTAAATGAGTTGGACAAATCAATAAATACTGGGAAATACTTACAAAACTGTGCTCACTTTGATTCATTTATTTTTCTTTATTTTTATAATTTGTTTTTATTTGTTTGTTATTGGCAAATCACTGAAACATTTACGTTTACACTTAGTCATTTTGCAAAAGCTTTTATCCAAAGTGATTTACCATTGGGGAATACATAAAGCGATTGTTCTTAAAAAGGCAAACAGACACAGGAAGTGTCTAGTTTTAATCGTTTAAGCACCACAGCGTCTTGTCTCCATTGGCAACACGCACAATTTGTGTCGATTGCAAGTAACGTCGCAATTTAGTTTCTTCTTCACCACCTGGATACTGTTGTAAAATGTTGAGATTCAATCAAAAAGTGATCAATACATAGAACAAAATAAAAATTAAAAACGACTGCAAGTGATGTCACTAGCGGACGTGCAAGTGTTTGAGAGTGCAAGTGCAAAGCTGTGTCCCAAACTTAAGTGCATGGTCTCCGGAGGGTGCATTTGAAGTGTGATTGCGTCACAGCAGTCTGCAGCCCAATATTATGAAGCTGCAGACTCAGAGCCTGCATCTACAGTCCCGCAATTTCAGACCCCTCGTTTTTTGAGACAGCGCCTACTGCTGTTCGGAAGATCGTATAACACCCTTATCCAAATGCCATTGAATATGTTATAGGATGCAATATTACGGTCTCTTTTTATTTAAAGTTATCCAAATAAATATTTGCGTTCCCTGCTTAATGCATGTGCAAAAAAAAAAACCTCATTGTGTTCTCAAACTAACAAATTACCCAGTAGTATTTTTTGAGCGTGTGTGTAATTGAAAGAAAATTACTGATGTAAGGGACACAATTACAAATTGAACTATCTTCTGAAAAATATTATGTGATATTATATTGCTACAATGTTTTTTTTTTTTTTTTTTTTTTTTTATTCAAATTCTAATTTTTCTTTCAGTGCAACCTATAATGGTCTAATTAACATTACACCATGCTAACATTACAAAACCTGTTTTTTGGATATTTTGAATGTGAAGCAAAACTCAAATAAGAATAGACAAAACACCAATAATAAACAATTATGTACTTTATTTAATCATCACCTTGATCACCGTCATCTTGGTGTAAACATGACAAACCAAAGAAAAAAGAAAGAATTACGTTAGTGACTTTACTTTTCGTCTTCAATTGCATAGAAAAAAAAAAAAAATAACCCTTTATAAGTCGCTTTGGATAAAAGCGTCTGCTAAATTAATAAATGCAAATCGTAAATGCATAAGGTAAAATAATTACTTCTGTTGCTTCTTTTCTCATTCGTTTTGCAATCGCCGTCAAATTCCTCAACTTCACTAAAATAAAAGATGAATGCCATTGTCAAAAAGTATTGTGTAATAATAAATATTATTATTTTTTTTGCAAATGCAAATTACAAGCATACCCAGGGTGATAAGTAGGGCCACGGAGGAACACCTCCTCAGCCTCCTGCCAGGATAATGCCTGCAGCTCACATAGGCCATGTTGGCCATGATGTCCTTTTAATTTAATATATTTATTTTTGTTTATTAATGTTTGAATATTTGCATATATGGCAATAATCTAAACAATCCAACTGACAAACATGTTGGGGCCTACCTCAGGAAAAAGAAAACTACAAATGAACTCCACTTCATCTGTGAAGTTCAGATGAGTTTCAGAATTCTGCAGCAGAGCTCTGAGGTGTTCAGAAAGAATGGCACACTGCTGCTCACGGTCCATGTATACTGGCACACGTGGCTTTAGGGGGAACCACTTTGATGGTGCAAACAAAAAGTGTTGTTTTATATATACACAAGCCATCAATGAATAATTGGCATAACCATTAAAAATATAGCTATGATCATATTGGATAATCAATTGACAATGTTGAAGTTGACAATGATCACAGCCCTGGGTGAGTCATTTAGGAATGCTAATCTTTAAATGGTGAAAAAGGACCATTTCTGTACCACGAAATGCTGCTCTGTTCCCTTTGAAGTCACAATGCAGAATCCAAAATGACACAGTTTGGCACATTCCATTATTTAGAGGGATTAAAATGTATGGTTTCTAATAAAAGTTTAATAAAAGCTAAATGAGTTGTCTCATAAGATGACATATTATGGTATTTTATGCTTTAGTAGAGTCAAAATCTTACATAACCTTTAAATAACCACTACAAACACATAAATAAAATATGTGATACACAATCTATACATACTCAAAAATAGACCTCACCTCAGACACCTACTTTCCTTTTTAAAGTTTTGTGCTAAAAAGGTCCGTTGTGTTATTTTCTTGTTTTGCACTAGTGTAAATCCAGACTTGTGATTCACATATATAAAGTACAAACCAAACTCAATTACTAGCTAACCTTTATAAAGTTAACTGGTTATTATACACCTCACTAATCAAGCTCGCTCTTTAAAGGAGAAGATGGGTGGCTCTTAAAAGAGCCTTTGGGGTGTTTCACAGCCTCTGACTGTTCTACTTGGAGCTGGTGTACTTGGTGACGGCCTTGGTGCCCTCAGACACGGCGGTGTTTGGCCAGCTCCCGGGCAGCAGCAGACGCACGGCGGTCTGGATCTCTCGGGAAGTGATGGTGGAGCGCTTGTTGTAGTGAGCGAGACGAGACGCTTCAACCGGCGATGCGCTCGAAAATGTCGTTGACGAAAGAGTTCATGATGCCCATCGCCTTCGAAGAGATGCCGGTGTCAGGATGAACCTGCTTCAGCACTTTGTACACGTAGATGGCGTAGCTCTCCTTCCTGGACTTTCTACGCTTCTTTCCTCCTTTCGCGGCTGTCTTAGTGACGGCCTTCTTGGAGCCTTTCTTCGGCGCGGACTTCGCTGGTTCAGGCATGATGACGATGTTTCCGATTAAACTCTCAGAAATCAATAACTATCTTACCTCATACAGGGGTATTTATTCACTCGTCTATGCTAATTCTGATAGCGATAGTGGATCTTGTGATTGCTTGTTTTCATTGGTCAAACCCATAAACTCGTATTTAATTGGACCATTCGAGGCATCACGAACTGGAACGAGAGCCAATCACAAGCGCTTAAATTATAGCTCCACCCACCGCTCCATGTTTGAACGACACCCACCCGACTGGGTTTCCTTTGTTTCATTTCCCGCTATTTTTATAGTAATATTTTATATATATAAAAAAATAGTTATAGATAAATAACATGCACGAATGTTTAATTTTAAACCATTATAAATCCATTAAGGAAATTATGGAGGACAAATACACAAAGCATCTATTATTTAACAAAAAATTGAGCGTTTACTATTTTTGCATTATTGACACTATTTTCCTGTTTAATACTGTAAAGCTGCTTTAACACGATCTGTATTGTTAAAAACGCTAAATAAATAAAGGTGACTTAATAACCTGGAACTCTGGTGCGACACAGTTTACAGAAAATGTCAATAAAAATACCTTTTGTGGAAAATATAACATTAGCCTTTATTTTCCGCAGCAGTCTGATTTATTTATTTTTTGTTAACATTACCTTATCAATTATCATTTAACTTTTTTAACTAACAAAACCAGAAAAATAATCCCCATACTTTTACAAATAAATAAATCTCACGATTTAAATGAAAACATCGGTTTATCTCTATATGCTGCTTTAAAATCACAATTTTGTAACGAAATTCCACATCACTAAAACACTTTACTCGCTCTGTAACCAACACGAAACTATTTGTTTGTAAAGGGTGTAATGACGAACATATAATTAGTTTTCATGTAGAACACGAAACGGCAAGATTAACTCTTTATGTGAGAGTGTGGGTGGCTCTTAAAAGAGCCGTTGGGTTTGTTCTCCTGATTTGAAGGCGTTTATCCTCCGAAGCCGTACAAGGTGCGTCCCTGTCTTTTGAGCGCGTACACAACGTCCATAGCGGTGACGGTCTTTCTCTTGGCGTGCTCGGTGTAGGTGACGGCGTCGCGGATCACGTTCTCCAAGAACACCTTCAGCACCCCGCGGGTCTCCTCGTAGATCAGACCGGAGATGCGCTTGACTCCGCCGCTCTGCGAGCGAGACGACGAATGGCGGGGTTTGGTGATTCCCTGGATGTTATCACGCAGAACTTTACGATGACGCTTAGCGCCTCCTTTCCCGAGTCCTTTACCGCCTTTACCTCTTCCAGACATGATCAAGATGAGCTCTGTTTCAGTCAAGTGACGAAAACGAATATGAGAGAACTGTTCCAGGGAGGCATTTTATAGTTACTTACAGGACCTAACTGAAACCAGCTCATTTTGTCACATGACTCACCCTTCCCCCTCTAGTTCGAGCACGAAACCCCAACTCTGATCTAAAAACGCTTTGACTTCCATATCACGCGCACCAAAGTAAATGAGAACTACAAATATCATATTAAACATTTAAATATGTGGTTCTCAATTCTCCTATAAATAAACACCTGTTATAACAAAATTACCTCTATCGACATATTAAACACCGCAAAAGACATATGTGACGCAGTTAGCAGATTAAAAACGACAATTTATAATAAAGCTGTGCATGGATTTCAGGCGGCCCTGATATGGGCCAACACTACGTTGCTGTCTGGGGATGTAAATGCACTTAGCTGCTTCACATACACAAATACACTAAGTATGGACGTTACTTTCAGTTTTTATTAGATAAGTGTCACTGAAACGGAATTAATGATTAACATCTGTTGTTTTGCTTGTAGTGAAGGCAATCTAAAGTTGGTAAAAAATAAATTTAAAGACCCAAAACAGAGACCCAGACAGAGTTCCTTAATAAGAGTAATGCAATATAGTTAACATTTGTTATACTTGGGGTTAGAGTGGAAACTGTCTCGTTCAGTGTAGTGTTGGTGGCTCTTAAAAGAGCCTTTGGGGTGTGACGCAGCGGCGGGTTTAAGCGCGCTCTCCGCGGATGCGGCGCGCCAGCTGGATATCTTTGGGCATGATGGTGACTCTCTTGGCGTGGATGGCGCACAGGTTGGTGTCCTCGAACAGACCGACCAGATAAGCCTCGCTAGCCTCCTGCAGGGCCATGACGGCGGAGCTCTGGAAGCGCAGGTCCGTCTTGAAATCCTGAGCTATCTCTCGCACCAAACGCTGGAAAGGCAGTTTGCGGATCAGCAGCTCGGTGGACTTCTGATAGCGGCGGATCTCTCGGAGAGCCACGGTCCCGGGCCTGTAACGGTGGGGCTTCTTGACGCCGCCAGTGGCTGGGGCGCTTTTCCGGGCGGCTTTAGTAGCGAGCTGCTTCCTCGGGGCTTTACCACCGGTGGATTTACGAGCCGTCTGTTTGGTTCTTGCCATTGCTGCGACCGACTTCTTTCTCCGTTCAGCACGTAGAAAATAACTTTCTGCTTATGCGTCTGCTTTTAAAGCATCATACGGTCACGAGCTTATGGCGTCATGAAGGAGCAGAGGCTTGTGATTGGTTGGTCTGTAACGTCTGCACATGACTGCTAGCCAATGACTGCGCAGCTTCTGTTTTCAAACTGGGCTGTTCGTGTTTCCCGCTCAAAATGCTTTGTTCTGTTTATTACTCTTTACATCATTCATACAACTTCCAGAATCAATGTCCATTAGCAAATCACAAAATATAAAACAGTAACATAAAAGAATTAAAAAAAAAAATACTTTTTCATTGGTGACTGATAGCGTAAGCGTAGGATTTGACAACAACATAACAGTATTGTGTGGATCATCCACCAGCAAGTATTTTTTCAGCATTATCCTCATAGTCATTGTAAGCCATCTGAAGCATATATAGACACTCTTTTTAAAAGTTAACCCACAAGGCAGCAGTATAAAAAAAAAGTTTACTCTATGCTCTAAAAATGTTTCTACATGCTCCGAACACATAACATTTTCTCAGCAACATATTTGCTTGAGCATATAACATACACTGCCTTTATATCATCATCATCATCATCACTCATTACATTGTTAATGATATGACCCATTTATTTATTTTAGTTTTAGCACCCACATTTAACAATTCATCTCATAAATACAAATCTGGGATTTTAAGATCTCTATGTTCTTTGGTTCTGCATATCATGGCAACACATTTTTTATTTTTATTTTTTTCATATTTTATTGCACATGATATCTAATAATCAGAACATGTATTCAGCAGCCGTTTACAGCCAACACTACTCGGGCAAAAACTACTAGATCATCAGCATACATACTGACCATGTTATCACTCATACATACAGTCTTACAGTTACTTAATTCTTCAGACAATTGATTCATATAGACATTAAAAAGTGCTGATGAAAGTAGACCTCCTTGTTGCGCTCCATTACTCTAAATGATTCTGAGACAGTTACTCCACTTTATCTGCACACTTTGATTAATGTCAAAATTATTAACATGGTAGGTAGGCCGCTTTGTCTTAGTTTACTGAACTCTATCAAAAGCTTTATAAGCACAAGCAAAGCCAATTATAGGTGGATTTTTTATTTTTTAAATTTCATAAAGTTCTGAACATTTCTCAGTAAGATCTGCATTCGAAAAAACCAACCACAAAAGCACTTGAATTTTTTTTTTCAATAGTAAAACAGCTAAGTTATTAAAAGCAGGTTTACTTAAATATTCATCCTCTTTTTGATGACAAAGATGGTACATATATATTAAGGACAACTAATCCATAAAATAAAACACCAGTAAACTTAAACATTTATGAATCCAACGTTTTTTAAGGCACAAACACAACCTTTACAGGTTTCCTACTAAGTTTTATTTGTTCGTTATGAAATACGAATTCATTCTTTGGTTTAATGAGTTGTGTAAAAATCTCCAACTGTTGATAGTATTTGCAATAACCCACACACACACACACACACACACATATATACATATATATATATTGAGTTGTGTAAAAATCTCCAACATATATACATATATATATATATATATATATATATATAGTTGTTTTATTTTTGGCCTTCTGTAAACACAAGTATGGTTTCATTATAAATGTAAAAAAAAAAAAAAAAAAAAAAAAAAAATCGCTCTCTAGTGATTGAATTGGGTGGCTCTTAAAAGAGCCTTTGTGTTTGCGGAACAGAGCGGACTCTGTTTACTTGGTTTTGGCGGGTTTCTCGGTCTTCTTGGGCAGCAGCACGGCCTGGATGTTGGGCAGCACGCCGCCCTGAGCGATGGTCACTCGGCCCAGGAGTTTGTTGAGCTCCTCGTCGTTGCGCACCGCCAGCTGCAGGTGACGAGGAATGATGCGGGTCTTCTTGTTATCTCTTGCGGCGTTTCCAGCCAACTCCAGGATCTCAGCGGTCAGATACTCGAGCACAGCCGCCAGATAGACGGGAGCTCCGGCACCGACGCGCTCTGCGTAGTTCCCTTTGCGGAGAAGTCTGTGAACACGACCGACGGGGAACTGCAGCCCTGCTCTGGAGGAGCGAGTCTTGGCCTTCGCTCTCGCTTTGCCGCCGGTTTTGCCTCTTCCACTCATATTCGACTGTAAACTATGTCTTCGTTTACAAAACAGAAATAATAACTTCCTGAACTCCGCTATGCTGCTTTTAAACGACTGTGGCAGTCGCCCATTGGTTTAGAGCCTGGTAAGATTTTAAACCAATCACTGAACTTCCCTCCAACAGCCACCGCCGAAGCCACGCCTCCACAGCTGGCGCGCGGATTGTGCTGTATTTTAATTAAACACATTACAAAAAATAAAAATAAATAATAAAGAAATTGTGACGGGGTGTTGAATAAGTTTATATACAACATCAGTAAATATTGTTTGTAACCTAATTAAATAGATTGCTGATCCATTAACGCTGTTCAACAAAAAAAGTTCACTTAGTACTTGCACTACTGCCTGTTCATCCAGAATACTGAATGATTCATTTGTACACTGGAATATTTTCTATGCACTTATTTACTGTCCATTGCACTCATAAATTATGTTCATATGATCATAGTTCTGCTTATAGTGTACATACATAATCCATCTGTATGTTCATAGTACACCTATCTGTATATCATGCTGATAGTATTTAAAAATCTGTAAATGATGTCATATTGTACTGTACATTACAGTACATTTGTAACATATTGTAGACACTGTATATTCTGAACTTCTGGTTAGATGCTAACTGCATTTTGCATCATATTAGTAAATGTGACTTCTTTTTTTTTTAGATGCGTTCAGCATTTTTGTACTTTACTCAGATACAGTCTTATAATAATAAACTTCCACTAAGAACCAAATTTAAGGACTTTCTTTTGCTCTTTCTTTAGAGTTTGTGGGTGGCTCTGAAAAGAGCCGTTGAGGAAGAAAACAGAAGATGTTTATTTCTTCTTGGGAGCTGCCTTCTTAGGCTTGGCAGCTTTAGGCTTTGCCTTCTTGGGTTTGGCAGTCTTGGCCTTTTTGGGGCTCTTGGCTGCTTTCTTGGGCGCTGCTGGCTTCTTCTTCTTGGGGCTCTTGGTCTTTCTTGGGGCTCTTTGTCGCCTTCTTAGCGGCGGCGGCGGGGTTTCTTGGCCTTCTTGGGTGATTTCTTAGCGGCGGGCTTCTTTGCCGCTGCGCTCTTGGGCTTCTTGGCAGCAGCGGGCTTCTTGGCTTTAGGAGCCGCCTTCTTGGCCGGTTTCTTCTTGGGCTCGGCTTGCTTCTTGCTGATCTTGAAGGAGCCGGAGGCGCCTGTTCCTTTGACCTGCAGCAGGACTCCTTTAGTCACCAGACTCTTGATGGCGAGCTTGACGCGGGAGTTGTTCTTCTCCACGTCGTAGCCGCCGGCGGCGAGAGCTTTCTTCAGGGCGGCGAGGGACACGCCGCTCCTCTCCTTGGACGCGGACACGGCTTTGACGATCAGCTCACCGACGCCGGGACCTGCTTTCTTGGCCTTCGCAGCGGACTTCTTCTTGGGCGCTTTGGCCGGCGGAGCGGCAACAGCTGGAGCGGTTTCTGCCATTTCTCTGAGCGGAGTTACAGTCTTTCAAACACTGAGTTCAATGAGTGTCGCGTTCAATGAGTGTCGCTCGAGCAGCGCTGCGCTCTTAAACCACACATGAGAACCTTATAGACTCAACCCGCCCGCTCGGTGTCTTCGCGCCTCAGCGAGCCGCTGGCGCTTGTGTTTTGTTCTCCTACATTTAAGAGCAAAACTCGAGTGTTAAAACAGTTTGACGCAGTAGAAACAAAGTGAACAGCAAGCAGAGGTTCTTGTCTTTCTGTGGAGACTAAAACACGCGGCGAGGAAATGTTTGTTTTGCTCCGCGCAGATCAAACTCGAGGCGAGCATCAGACACGGAACAAAGCCGCGTGTAAATCTAAAGCCTTAATTAAGTGTAAAAGTTTATAACAGATTAAAATCATCGCCTGTGTGTTTCAGAAACAGCTTGAGGGTGATTTTAATGAAATGAGCATCAGTGAAGCGCGAGTGCAGTGTTGTGTACAGCTGTAGTTTTGTGCAGCTTGAAGCACACGCAGGTCCGGGGCTCCTCCTCAAGGGATGATTTGTCGTTTATTGAGCTGATAGACTACAACTTTATTATTATTATTATTATTATTATTATTATTATTATTATTATTATTATTATTATACCCTTTTATACGCCCTACAATTTTTTTATTCATACCCATTTTTTTTTTCTCAATCCACCTGGATTTTTGGAATCCCTTTTGCAGAGATCTCCAGGTTTCAAAGCCTTTCTCACAGCTCTCAAGTCCACAAATTCTTTTTTTTTTTTTGATTTTTATTTCTTATAAGATGGTGAGTCCTCTATTTTTTTATATAATTGGTGACATTTTTTTTTCGTCAATCATTTCCACCTGGATTTTGGACCACTCCTCTTTTGCAGAGATCTCCAGGTCCTTGCGGTTCGAAGACTTCTGTGCTATCACTCTGCTCTTCAGTTCTCTCCACAAATTCTTGCGTGGATTCAGTTCTTGGATGTCTTTTCTTTTGGAGGGATTTTGTGGTATTTTTCTGTTTTTTGGTTATCTCCATTATTCTGTGTGTTATTACTATGTTCTTCATTCTTCTTCAGAATTTTTTTGTTGGATTCAGTTCTGAAATGTTGATATTGTTCCATTTCTTGACCACTTCTGCTGTGTGTATCACTCATAAGTTACTTGATACTTTGCATTGCCCAATGGCTGCAAAAAAACAAAATTGTGAGCGATAAAGCAAGCAGCAGTTCTGCACTCTTTCCAAGGATTAACATCCGACTTTGTGGGCGAATATGGCCTAGTTCTGAGGGCAGGATCGCATTTTCGCCGAGGTATGTTACTTTGGATTGTTTACTGAATCTGAGTATGGGTACTTGGGTCACATCACTTATTATTGAAACTTGGCTATATGTCAATTGATTTTATTAATAGTTGGGAAAATTGAAGAAATAGGTTGATTTATTTTTTGTATGGGTTGTTTGTGTACTGTGTAATTTAGATTTATTTTTAATTTTAAGTTTATGGATTTAAAAAAAAAAACGTGTATCTTTTAGTTTTCTGTGTTTTACCTCTGAACAAAAAAAAAAAAGTGTATGTTTTTGTTTTATTTTTTTTTGTTTTGAATATTTTTTGCAGCGCCACAAAATACGTACCATCATGTACATATTGCTACAGTTTGCCACTGGGACATCCGCTAAAGAGGGTGGAAGCCCTATATATGTTTACATTACGATTGACAGAACAATGAATTCAGACGTGTACGTACAGTATTCCCCCTTTTTATCCAAAAAGTTGTCATATTGTGTTATTTTGAGACACACGTCCACTTGGAGTGCCTATATACATGATTGACAGTGATACAGTATTGTATCCTAAAGTTGTCTTGTTCTAGTGAAATGTTCAGTGATATTGTTGTCTAGTGGGTACAACGTCCAGTTGTCTGTGTTATTTTAGTGATACATGTTCAGTGATATGTGTTGTTCTACTGAAACACATTTGGTCTAGAGTGTATTATTAGAAAAGGTTAATCTGCGTTTATACCTTAAGAACTAACTTACAGATCCCATGAAACTGTCGACCAATTAAGTACGTGTTGCCACAATACGGCGTGTACAAAAGTAGTTTTGATGCGCAACATAGTGTTATTTTATTTATTTTATTTTATTTATTTTTTTGTGGGTGTACAGTAAGAAACTACATTTCCGTATAGTCCATCAACCTTTCTAATGCAATACTTCAAAAAGTGTATAAAAATACATTGATGAAAACATGGCTGGTGAAACAGAAAACAATATCATAAGGATAGCATTTTTGGAATATTTAGTAATAAACCAGTTGTAATGAATTCTAATGGTAAATGTAATGTTACTATCATGATGCGTACTTTGTTTTTTGTGGCCCTCAGGTGTTAAAACCTTAAAGCCTATACCAGAGAAAAATATGGAGGAATTACAGCGTGATCTTGAGGAAATAATGGCTGATTTGGAGGAGATACAGGTGTATACAATTATGCACCACTCATTCTGCATCAAGAAGTATTTCACTATTTTTGGGATTTGGTACTACTGCTTTTTGTATTTTTTTTTTTTCCCCCAGCTTCCATAAAAAATGATATTCTGAATTGTGTTATTGTTCTACCTCTTAATTTATATTCTGAAGTCATTGTTCTACCTCTTATGTTGAGTAATACAGAGTTGGGAAGCAGTCAGAACGCCACCTAAAAAATGGGGAAAAAAAGATTGATCCACAGCTGAGGTGGAAAAACAGAGACCATGAAGGATTCTTGGTCTATAAGAAGCGCAAACCAAAGACGAGTATGTTTTGATCTTCTGATTTTCACTTAGTATTGTTTGTCTCCATTTGTTTGACTCTAGACCAATCTGGAACCATTGCAAATAACCCTCAAGAAGTTGAGCTCGGTAAGCAATTTTGTTTTTGTTGATTTCATGTACCATCATGGGTTCAACCAAATACTGTTTATTTTTGACATATCTTTGACAAGTATACCCTGAAGTCTTTCTATAATAACAGACAGGTAATTTTGTAAAATACGTTTTCATATAAGCTGCTGAAAAGTGGAAAGAGTCCCCCTCCTCATTCCTTATAAGTAATCCAGTTTCATGTTGATTTGCATCTGTTCTGTTCTTTGTGTGCACTGTACTGCATCAACATGCTATAAATCTAGGAACTGCAAGCACATCTAAAGCCTCAACCACCGAACAACGTTTTGGGGATGTAGATGCAGAACGGATTATTGGTAAGTTTACCTTAAAGGGTTAGTTCACCCAAAAATACAAATTCTGTCATTAATTACTCACCCTCATGTTGTTACACACCGTAAGACCTTTGTTCATCTTTGGAACACAGCTTAAGATATTTTTGATAAAATCCATTGAATAGACAGCAATTTAACAACCACTTTCAAGGTCAAGAAAGGTAAGATGTTGTTAAAAGTCAAAGTGACTGCAGTGGTTCAACCTTAATTTTATGAAGCGACAAGAATACATTCTGTGTGCAGAAACAAAACAGATAACAGATTTATTCAACAACATCTTCTGTTCTGTGTCACTCTGCTACTTTGCTTACGACCAGCGCTTCCAGGTTGTGTATCACATGCATGATTTGTGTTGCTCACGTGATCAGTTTCAGCAAATACTATGCCGGTGTTCACATGTAGAACCCGGAGAAGCGCTGAACGTAAACAGCGAAGCAGAATGGCACATAACAGAAGATATTGTTGAATAAATGTATTTTATGTCCCTTCATTAAATTAAGGTTGAACCACTGCAGTCACGTATACTGTTTTAATGATGTCTTAAGAACTGTTTTTGGACTTTGAAAGTGGTTAAGTTGCTGTCTATTGAGGAGTCATACAGCTATCGGATTTCATCAAAAAATATCTTAATTTGTGTTCCGAAGAAGAATGAAGGTCTAATGGGTGTAGAACGATATGAGGGTGAGTAATTAATGACATAAATGTCAACTAACCCTTTATTTTTTTTTAATTTTCAGATTTTTGTTAATTTTTTCTTAAATTTTCTCTGAATTAACAAAAGTGCCAACATTTTATGATAAATGTTAAATGTGTTTCAGGATATTTAAGTGTAGCTCTCAAGACATTACTTGTTTCATGTCTTTTTTAACAACATAAACTGAGTTTGTTCTCTTTGTTTACAGGCTTGTAACGTGTAAGGAATCATAATGTATTTTATTTTATTTTATTTTATTTTATTTTTTAATTGCAAGATTTACAACTACAGCTACTCAAACACGCAATGGACTGTGATGAACTTAGATCCGCAGCATCTCATGATTGGACATTGAGGCAAACCTTGTCTGAAGAACGCTGGCAGGAAGCAAGGCCAAAACTCCTTGACAGCTTGTTTGGTTCAGACCGTGTGCAGCATGGTCCTTGTGATCACTGCAGCTTGAAAGAAGCAGTCATCAGGTGCAAGGACTGTTTGCCGAAAGCCCGTTACTGTGGCAAGTGTGATGTTTCTATGCATCAACAAATAGTGTTCTATAAACCTCTCCCACCATCAACTGCTGTGCAAGACCTCAGTGGACAAAATGTCATTTATGAGCAAGGTAAGAAGTATTTGAAAGCTTAAAATCATGTTATTTATTTCCTTTTTTTAGTTAATATATTTTTCCTTTCATCTAGTGTGCTTGCTGCCCATTACTCAACCTGACAAAATTTGTGATTGTGACCCTCAAAACCTGTCTGTTGTCGCTGGACGATCAGTTGTACTCATCTGTATAAATGGTATGACTCGCAGTGTTTTTTGTTGTATTTGTCTATTGGCGTAACCTGCTGACAGATGTCTGAAGAGTGTCGAAGTGTGTGCTATTTTTTTCTTTTGAAATCTTCGCAGGTCGCTATGACATGTTCCTGCCAGTTATGAACATGCTTGCATCATGCACACCTGAGGTGGAGGACCTGCTGTTTAGTGGTTACTGTCCAGGCACTGTTGGTTTTCAAACCAGAGACCTTTTCACATCTTTTGAGGACCTGAAGATCACTGCACCTGAGCTTTCAAGACAAGCGTTTGTGAAAATGTTACAACAGCGCTCACAACAGTTTGGAAGGGCAAGACTTGGAAAACCATTTGTTTTCTTCATTTAATCAAGTCTAACTGGCATGTCTCTGTATTCCAATTTTCATAATTCCAGAGAGGTAACATTTGTGGTGACGTCTTCCAAAAAGCTTTCCTTGAATGGACATATTGTCGTCATGAAAGAGAAAAACTCTGCGGCATTGATCCCTTCTCTTGCCCTGCTTGCACCCCAGATACAGTTGCTGTGTCTGCGGATGGAAACAGAAAATTATATCGATTCAGCAGAACATTACACTGTCAAAATCTCTTGTGAATATTTTTTGTCATTGACATATTTTCTTTATGTAGGGCAGAGAGAAAAAATAAAATAAAAAATAAAAATAATTTTTTTTTGGAGTTTTTATGGGATGTGGCAACATTTGTTTATTGTGTTTTATTGATTGTCTCGTAAGAAGACCAAGCCAAGAAATTTGTCAAAAGACTTAGGACTGTACACAGTGAATCAGGATTTACTTTTGATACTGTTACAGGTACATGGAAAAGGCATCGACATGGGCTGCAGTCAAGCGACCTCAAAGACAAACACCAAGATCTTGAACCTTGATAAAGGGGGCCTAGAGGTGGCAGTTTGCAGACACTGCATATTGCTTAGAGGTCTGAACATGTTTAGGGGGGAGATATTTGCATACCCTCTATTTTTGCAGAACAAGCTGGCCTCAAAAACAAACTGTAAGTTCTTCTGCACAGACATCATGTGTTGATATTGGCCCTATCTGCAAAAGGTGGCTCAATCATTCCCAGAAATGAAAAACTTGACTCAGATGAAGCTGTTTCTCTCGGTTATGCATGCAAATGGGCACTCTATAAAATGTGAGTTAAATGTATATTCAACAATACGGCAAGTCCTTTACCAGTTTGACCTCCTTGAACTGGATATTTAACATCTGGTGTGTATGCTGTAGGTGCAGTGGGGTGCCAAAAACCAAACAGGGGCAGGCACAACCATTGGTGAAGTTAAACAAGTAAACAGCTTTTTGTCCCGTGGCTCTAACTACAAAAATGCATGAGTGAGGCTGGTAAGTGGTCCTTTTTGACAGTGCTCCATGTTCGATAGTTTTATAATTGTTAAAACAGTTGGCTTGTTGTTGTTGTTGTTTTCCCTTTCATTCATCATATTGGTGACTAACCACTAGTTGAAAAGCACACTTAATTCTTTTATCATTACAGCACGAGTAGATGTGATCACATTGCATGCTAGAGGATGAAATGAGCAAATAAAGAAACCTGCACAAGTACTTGTCTACACGGTACTTGATGGTAAGTATAAATAAAGATTTCTTCAATAAAGGTTCAATTTTAACTGACTGAAGTCCCATAAGTTGTACATGCATAGTATCTAATACATTCAGTATTGCTGAAGGTTTGTGTGACTTTCCATTAATTATGCTTTTGAGATATCCAAAAGATGAAGTCAAGGAGGACATTGAAGCTATAAAGAAGTGCACTAAAAGACCTATCAGGTGAGGAACTGCAACAATGGGTCACTGATGTGACACAGTGGGCAGCTGACAGTAAGTATGTACTTGTTGCTGCCTCCTATCGATAGAAAATTATCATAAATTCAAGCTGCTGTCTGTAAGATTTGCCTCTTTGTTGCCATCTCCGTTTGAAACCTACAGTTGCAGTTATACGCAGAATTATTATCTTTACGTGTGTTGTGCACCGGCACGGCTCCTCAGCGTGGATGACTCTAACGTTTGCTGTCAGTCACCATACCGGTGTGGATACTGTACTTCGGAATCACAGATTGTAGACTTGAAGTAGGAATTTTCACCGGAAAGTGTTATCTGAACCCGTAAGTAACGTGTCTGCCACTTTTGTTCTCACCAACTGTGGAATATAACATTAGGCCTATAAATTGCTCTGCAATGGTGATTAAATCTAACGATTGCTTAGCTCATATCGCTTTAAACCATGCAAATTATTATTGTTGGCTGGTTATGTAATTGCTCAAATAGATTTTTAACCAAAAAAAAAAAAAAAAAAAAAAAAAATTGCGGATTGCAGCTTTAAAAATGAATGAATATTTTATTTTTCCTTGCTGGTTTGTGTTTTAACACCTGACTCTTTAAGTGACATTGAGTGACCACACCAAACAATATTACAGTTGTTCTCGATTGCTTAAACACATTTCTTGAAACTATGCCTCATATTCTCAAAACAGTAAACACAAATCCATAACGTCTCACCTAATTGAGTGTAGTATGTGACAGAGAAAGGCAGAAGGAAACATGACGTATCACAGTGAAAGGGGAGGAGAAATCATTTTTACTTTCGTTTGTTACAGGATCTCTGCACTTTGCAGAGCTTTCTTTTCCACACGTCTATTAGAACATTCACAAAGGTAAGTGTGTGTCGTTTTGTACAGAAGCCTTAATTAGAGCAAAAATACGAGTCTGGATTCTTGCTGAACTGATTTTGTGATCAAATAACAAAGTTATGATCGGAAATTTGAAAGTTCAGTAAAATTGGCAACATGTTCACAGATTTCCCGGATCAACTCGTGAGATAAAAGCAGTTAACACACTTTTCAGTCATGATCTACAAAGCAATTTTCCTCAAAACTTCTTTGTTGATCTCTGCGCATGCGGCTGAGAGACAAGTGCGTCTGCAAAGCGAGAAACCCGGAAAAAAAAAAAAAAAAATAGGCCTATATATATATATATATATATATATATATATATATATATATATATATATATATATATATATATATATATATATATACATATATATATATATAATTATTATTATTATTATTAATAATAAAACTGGCAGAGTTTTGGTTTTACTGGTTATAATGAGGGTTGTATGGGTTTTAATGGAAACTGTAATGGTCCCTGTGCGTCTCTCTAGTAATTTGTTGCATTGGCTTGTTAAAACTATTAATATGATATCCAATCGGCCACCACAATAAATAATATGCTACTATTTCATCATTTATTTATTAATAATGTATTAATATTATATTAATTGTATTGAAAGAAGCGTTTATTTTAGCCTTGAACTGCAGGATGAGACGCGTCTGATTTACGGATTTCTTACGGAGTGATAACATCGCAGAGCAGAGAGGACACAGACGAGCTGACAGACAAGACAGAGCAGGTCACTTTTGACAATAGGAAACGAAATCTCAGCATTAAACTCTAATAGTTTTATTAAGAATTTCAAACGATAAATACAGTTCTGGAGCTCTTCGGGGACGTGACGGAGCACGCGCGCTCCCGCTTGTCTCAGTTCAAGCGAAGCAGGAGTGCATTGTTATTAGCATGAAGTAAACACTGAATGCACGTCCAGTCCATGTCGAAAGATACACTACAACTTACTGAATATAGTGTCTCATGTAATCACTCAGTGAGTGTTTCCACCGCAGGAAGACTTGACAACACTTTCACATAACTTCAGAAAATCCATTGTTTGTCCATAAACCAGTGAGAAACATGTAAAGAGAATTTGTAAAAATGACATTTAAATATTCAAACCAAGCCTGCATTGATTTGATCCAAAATAAAGCGAAATCAGTAATATTGTTAAATATTTGCTACTATTTAAAATAACTGCTTTCTATTTGAATATGTTAATTTGTCATTTATTTCTGTGATCAAAGCTAAATGTTCAGTTATCACAACAGCAAAGCGTTACTCATTCATCCTGCAGTTATCCCTGCTACTTTCGTAAGAAACTGTATTCTAGAGTATTTCGAGTAATAGTGTGAGAGTGTAGTATCTGACAGAGAAAGGAAGAAGGAGACATGACGAATCACAGTGAAAGGGGAGGAGAAATCAGTTTTACTTTCACTTTGCAGGAATATTTTAAAGAGCAGGTGGTATTTTAAAGTGTCCTAATATTGTGTTGGAGTCCCCTACAACAGGTTTAAATCCATCTAAGGTCAGAAAACATTGTAATTTCCTCAGAATATACATTCAATTTTAGAGTCATTTGCCAATGATTTCGAAACGATTTGTTCAAAGCAAGATCGGAGCAGGGGGGAAGGAAGTCGACCGGAAGTTGAAGTCGGCCGCGTGCCGCCATCTTGTAGCAGAACTTCACTTGCGTTAGCATCCCATTTACTCCCATTCATTTTGGCGTCACTTTGTGATGCAAAATGTAATCCAATTCAGACGGTCAAGGTGTAATAATATGTAAATTTATTAAAAAGAATATAGAGAACAGAAACCACAAATCATAACTTGGAAATAAAGTTCTGGATAATAGTAACAACCTTCAAATATAGAAAATGTAAATCCAATGTTAGTACATTTTTAATAACAATCCATTTATTATGGATTGAACCCAACCAGTATTAATCAAAACATTAATACAATTGTAATTAAAACATAAACAATTATTCTGTTCAAATCAAAAGTACCAGTTTTTTTGTTATTGTTTTAGTAGGTTTTAAGTGTATCAGAGTATCAAAGTATCTGAATTTGAATAAAAACCTGTAAGAGTTCTATGTCTGAGTCTAAGAGTTGTAGATTTAAGCCAGAGAAGAGGAAGTGAGCTGAAAAGATAGAGAGACCAGAGTCTCAGAAAGTCAAACCCTATTCTATTTTGCAGAGTCTATCTTATATACTGTTGTTCTAGACATAAGTCGTCATCTGGCTATCACTAATAACACCTGACCTTTAAAAATAGTCTAGTAAATGTCTCGATTTTGGACTTCTTCCTCTTTTAGATTCAAAGTATCATACTGATAATTCTAAGAAATATTGATACAAAAGAACAATACGTGCAGTTCAACTTCATATGCAAAACAGACTCAGCTGACTACGCAGTTAGAAATACTGTGAAATTACATATGAAATATATCATAAAGTTTACCAAAAACATTTTTGAATATAAAAATGAAACCTGTTAATATATATCCTTACCATGAAATATTAATTTTTAACTTTTCAAATGAAACTTATCATTATGAATAGAACACATTTTGAGTACGTGACTTCTCAGAATCTCTCAACAACACTTGGGTTTAATTTAAATACGTGGACTTCTTCTCAGAATCTTTATCACCTTGTGGATTTCTTAGAATCTCCACACACCACTTTGACAGCGAATAACTTTACATCTGAGGCGTTTAAAGACTCCATTTGTCCATTATTTATTTCTAAAGATACACGACAATGTATAAAGGGCTCCATTACCTTCTATGTTACATTATGGCCCTGTAGAAACAGTTTTTTGTAAAAATAGGCTAACGATTGCGTCATAACCACTCGACTCTCTGTTGCACAGTAGAGAAATTACCGTACAGACAGGAGGAGAAGCTCGCAGGCAATCGGGAAGACGCCAAGACAGTGGTGTACTGGCGTTACATTTTAAAATACTATACAAAATAATAAATCAGAATACTTACTCCTGCTCACTCAGGCCAAAGAACTGCCGCTCAAGCTCGCCGTCTCTGCAAGATTAACGATGGCAGTTTGCACACACAGCTACTAGAAGATTTACATCTGTCAGACAGGTTGCTGACGTCATCAAGCTTAGTTTGAGTCTGCGCGTCAGAAACGGAAGTGCTAAAAATCGCTAAAAACGGGCTTCACTTGTCTCAATTGAGTTCCAATGGGGTCGCTGTGTCCATTTCTTTTACTGTCTATGGATCGGAGCAAACCCCTTCCTTCGTCAAGCCTGCTCTGCTCTGATTGGTCAGCTGGACAAGCCTGCTGTGATTGGCTCAGAGAGGAGTCCTTGACCCATTTAGTCAGCTATCATCGATAAAGCACCTTTACATAAAACAGTAATATAGTGCTCCAATCCGTTCTTATAATAATGACATAAAATACAAAAACACTTATGCAAGCGACAGCAATTTCACTATGATTATAAAGTCTGTGTGCTACACTAAATTCTTTATTATTACAGTTTTTTTCTGATTGCTTAAGCACTTTTTTTTTGTAACTATTGGCTATTTTTGCAAAACTCTACACACAAATAAGAAAACCTTTTACCCAATTATCAAAACATTGTAGCTCTCTTGCAAAAGCGAACACAGCTAGATTAACTCTTCACACCTTCATAAAAATGGTGTTTTCGTATCAAACAGTAAACACAAGCCATCATCTACTAAGCACACAATGTGCCAACTACACACTGATGGTATGAATACAAAACACATCTGGCTTTTGCTTTCTCTGTGTACAGATGTCAATTTGAGGTCATACTTTTGTCATAGTGTCATGTAAACATACAAGGATCCAAACTTCAAGTATTGGTGTTTAGTCACACTCATAAAAACCAAGACAAAGTCAGAACACAAAATAGTAATTTCACAAAAAAAAAAAAAAAAAAAAAAAAAAAAAAAAGACAATCAGCCTACATCATGTCGTCTTTCTGGATCCGGCCACAAAATTTCGTCCACATCGCATGCGATATCCTCCAGTCCAAGGCACCGGGGAAAATATCTCCTTGAATGCCGTATCCAGGCCTTACATGATGCCTGGTCAATATCTCCACATGCCTCCTCCATTGCCTGTAAAAGGGCTACCTGTTGATGAGGATGACGGTCGTACACTCAGCGCCAGGCAGAGAAGAACTCCTCGATGGGATTTAAGAATGGAGGGTATGGAGGGAGGTTGAGTGCCATGAAGGATGGGTGGTCTGTAAACCAGTTGCGGACCAAAGCAGCCCTATGGAAACTAACATTGTCCCATATGATGACATATCGGGTATGCTCGGGTCTCTGAACAGTGAGCATGTCATGTAAGGTGTCCAGGAATGCAATAATGTGTGCAGTGTTGTATAGGCCTATGGTTGCATGATGGTGAACAACACCATTTTGGCTTATAGCTGCACACATGGTTATGTTACCACCACGTTGTCCTGGGACATTGATGATGATGTCCAGTAATGTTCCTGCCACGTCTCCTGGTTTTACTGAGGTTAAAACCGGCCTCATCTACAAAAAGTAGCTCATGTCCCATGCCATCTGCTTCTAGTTCCATCACTCTCTGGACAAGACAAAACAAATGTAACACATCAGGCCCATGCACAGCACTACAGTATGCACTTCCAAATTCAGAACCAATGACACTATAGCTTACCTGCACATAGTCATATCGCAGTTGCTTTACACGTTCTGTGTTTCTCTAGAAAGGAACTCTGTAAATTTGCTTCATTCTTATTATGTGGCGCGCAAGTACACGACTTAGTGCAGAAATGCTTACACTGTGTATATTTTGAAAGATGGTGTCATTATCAATTATGCGCTGCTGTCTTTCGCGCAGTTTTATTGCATTATTGGCAATCACCATGTTCACTATATGGATCTCTTGCTCTGGAGTGAACATTCTTCCTCTGCCCCCAACATCTGGACGTCTAGCAATTCTGTAAAGTAACAATTTCAGTATTTTTTGCATGTATGGTACTATTGTGTTTCTCATTAGAGTATGGCAGTGCTACAAAGTACTTACCGATTCTCATTTCGAAATGTCCTAATGATGCTTGCCACAATGTAGCGGCTCAAATTAGGCTGAACCCGTTGGCCAGCTTCCCTCAGGGTCATCCCATGGTTGATGACATGGTCCACTATTGTCAAGTCAAGTCAAGTCACTTTATTGTCACATCACCACAGCACATGTGCCTTGGTGAGTGAAATTCTTGGGAGCGTGCACCAGAAATTGCAGAAACAGTTAACATATAACCATACAGACTTCAACAGGTGAAAATATGCAATATGCACATACATGTAGTCAGTACACACAGTGTACTATTAGACATACTTACAGTTAGCACTACACATTTTACACTATACACAGAATGTACACATTCTACATTATGTAGACATATATACGCATGAAAATATGCTAAGGTGCAACAGAGTGTACGTGGGCTGGATACAGAAATGTTATGGATGTGCATTGGATGGAATCCAGTGGTAGCAGGTAGATTATTGTGTTAAATAGTTCAGTGTTGAACTGTCAAAATTAAAGTGCAGTGTGTGGCATACCATATTGTGGAGTATGCTGTAGGGTGTATTAGTTCAGACTGTTCATAAGTCGGATAGCCTGAGGGAAAAAGCTATCCCTCAGTCGGCTAGTGCGGGATCGGATGCTGCGGAGACGTCTTCCTGAGGGCAGCAGAGAGAGCAGTCTGTGGGAAGGATGGCTGGAGTCACTGATGATCCTCCGGGATTTCCTTATACACCTCCTAGTGTAGATGTCCTGAAGGGAGGGAAGCTCACCTCCAACAATGTGGCTGGCTGTTCGCACGACCCTTTTCAGAGCTTTGCGGTGCTTGTATTGTAGCTCTGATGTCATCAGTTATTCTATTTCTTACTCTTCTCACCCTTCCTCTTCCCCTCCTCATCCTCTTTTCACCTTCATGTCCTCTTCCTCCAACTTCTTCACCTCCACGTCCTCTCCCTCGGCCTCCTCGGCCTCCTCTGATTCTCACTCTTTTCACTCTTACTGCTCCTTCCATTGTACTCCACACAGACAGCTTACCTGTGGCTTATTTATAGTGCTTAGGCTGATTGCAAAGTGAACTAATTATCTAAAACAGTTTTCACATGTGAAAGTGTGCCAGACAGTTGGCAAAATAGTGTTAATGATAGCCATACATGTGTATAATTTTTGCTAGGAGTGTGTTGGAAATTTGGTAATTGAGTGTAAGCAGTGAGTTGTGTTTAAAGTTCTGCAAAAAGAGTGTTGTGCAGTGAATTGTGACTACAGTTTTGCAAAGTGTGTGTTACAAAATTGCAAACTGAGTGCAAAGCAGTGTTTGTGCTTTTAGTTTTGCAAACTCAGTGAGTGGTTTTGCTATACGTATTAATAGTTTTAGAAATTGTGCTACAAGAATCACGATTAGCGCTTAAGCATTCAGAAACAAATGTAAACGAAGTCAATAGAACAACATCAGTCTACAATAATCAACACACTGTTCGGAAATAGTGGGTTCACAGTGAATTATCAGAAGTACTTCAGTAAGACAGTTATATTGTGCTTTAGCTGGAAACCTAAAGCTGCACTAGGTATACATCACATATTAGCACAAAAACCTTTTTTTGAGCACTCAGTTGAAAATGTACAGAGCGTATCAATCGTACTTACAGGCTGTGGTTCGGAGAGCTTGTTAGTCTGAATTAAGAAGATTAGAAGCCAACGAAGATAAAAGCCAAGATTAGAGAATCAGTCCTTGATAAAATGACATGCACACAACAAAAGGTTTGAATTATATTTCGGAAATATAACGACTCGTTACGTCGATTCAGAACCGACTCTCTCTTTTGAGAGACAATATCTTTATTTATCATGCACTTTTTTGATTAACAACTTTGCAGATTGTTTTCATTTAAGGATAGCTACATTATAAACTGCAAAAGAGAGATTTTTTCAAAAACCCATATGACCTGCTCTTTAAGCTTTCTTTTCCACACATCTTTTAGAACATTCACAAAGCTTTGAATATCTGTTAAAGTGTAATGTATTTCTGTGATGTGCAGCTGTATTTTCAGCATCATTACTCCAGTCTTCAGTGTCACATGATCTTCAGAAATCATTCTAATATGATGATTTACTGTGCAAGAAACTATTATTATTATTATTATTATTATCAATAGGCTATTTTAAACAGCTGAATACTTTTTTTTCAGGATTATTTGATGAAAGGGAAGATTCAAAGATCAGCATTTATCAAAAAAAAACAAAAAAACTTTGGTAACATTTTATACTACACAATTCAAAGGCTTGAATATATATATATATATATATATAAACTGTGGAATGCTAATATTCAGATGAATGATTCTGTATACCTTCATAAAGAGAATATTAAGTGATATTGAATTATAAATGTTTCAGAGGAATATATATATATCTCTCATTAACAGTAGTCCAGCATGACTGTGCATGAAATCCTCCTGGAGTTTTTGGATGAACTGGATTCTAAGGAAATGGATTTATTTACATGGCACTTGACTAAAGGCGTAAACGACTTCAAAATTCCCAAAAGTCAACTGGAGAATAAACAACGGTTTGAGGTTGTGACATGCATGATTCAACGCTATCCAGACGGTGCTGGGAATCTCACTCTGCTTGTTTTGGAAAAGATGAAGCAGATGAATCTTGCAAAAGAGCTGCAGGAGAAGCTAGGTGAACGACAAATATTAAATATATTTATTACAAGACAACATTTAATGATGTGCCGAGATCTTCTATCAACATACAAACATATAAAACACAAATATACACTACAGTCACACATCCACAATTACTTTGTGCAGTCGCTGCAGAGATTTCAAGGCTTTTGATAATGTTTGATAACGTCACTAAATCTAAAATATATACTGATGAATGAATTAATGAAAATGTAGTGCATGTTCTTTCATTTCTTTAATATCCTGAGTACATGACCATGCTTGTGAGGAAGTACCTGCTGAATAAATAAATAAATAAATAAAGTAGTCAACATTTGAAGTGGATAAAAAAAATAATAATAATAAAAACAAACAAAAAAAAAATATTAATCAGAATTATTATTATTTTCCATCTTCACCCAGGCCATAATGTGGATACACTGCAGTCCAATCATACTGCTGAGGCTGGTGCAGCACAGAAACAAGAGAGATGCAAACCTGGTAAATCAATCAATCAATATCTATCTGTTTGTCTGTCTATCAATATGTAAATGCATTATAAACAGCTATTGTGCTTGGTAGTGAGCAATATTTATGATATTCAAAAAATGTTAAAAATGTGCTTTTGTGGTGTGTAATAGTGCACATTATTTCTAGTTTCATCAAGCAACTGTTTCACTGTTCACAGGAGCTGAGTTTGTGGAGAAGCACAGGACAGAGCTGATCAGTAGAGTGTCTCTGGTGGAGCCCATTGCAGATGACATGAAACCTTTGATTGGAGAAGAAAAATACCAAATCATCTTAAACTCAGGAACAAGACAAGCAAAAATGAGAGCTCTTCTGGACTTCCTCACAACATCTAAACTGAAAGAGAATCTTTACCAAAGCCTTGTAAAACATGACAAGTTCCTTGTTGAAGATTTGGAGGATTGTGTGTAGATTTGGCTTATTGTCATTCAAGATATTAAGACAAAACATGTTTGCACTGGAAGTTAAGGTAACACAGACAGGACAATCGGTTTTGATTAATAATAATAGTGATAATAATTAATAACAGAGAGATGGAAACCTGTAACAAGCTGTCCTTGCTTGATAGTTAATAAAATATTTGGAACTCTCTCTGGGACGTCTTTCTTACCAATTCCTTCACACACACACACACACACACACACACACACACACACACACACACACACACAATACAAACACACACACACACACACAATACAAACACACACACACTTACACACACACACACAGACGCACAGACACAGACGCACACACACACACACACACACACAGACACAGTCACACACACACAGACGCACACACACACACACACAGACACAGTCACATACGCGCGCACACACACACACACACACACACACACACACAGACACAGTCACATACGCACACATACACACAGACGCACACACACACATACGCACACAGACGCACACACACACACACACACACACACACACACAAAAGCAGAATTAATAAAATAAGTAATAATTAAAGAGGAATAAAACACCTACACATCATTTATTTGACAAAACTGTGTTTAAACCACCATGATACCGACTATTTACATTTGATGGGCAAAGTTACAAAGTTGAAAAAAAAAAAAAGAAGAAAAAAATCCCATCACCCCAAATAATAATAATAATAATAATAATAATAATAATAATAATAATAATAATACAGTTTTTTTTTTCCAACTGCTAACACAATTTTTACAAACAAGTCTAGTTTTAACCAAATAGTTAACACAATTCACAAAACCACACACCCAAACTGCAAAATACCTCATATATCCTGCAAAATGAAGCACTGCAACCGAAACTACACATAGCATTGTCAAAATCAAACTTTTCCATGAAATGGCACACACTTCATTCATATTACCAGATTTTTGCCTAACCAACTACACACTGTTGGGCATAATGAAAAGCACCCCCATCTTTAGTATGCTTTGCCATAATACTAAAATATGTATCAGATTGTTCACATGCACAGAAATATTTGCAGAGCACACACACATGCTGTTGCAACACTTTTTTTTTTTTCACTACAGTAAACAAGTCAGTGCAACATATGCACAGCAGATATATTTACATGGGACTGAACAAAAATATTCTTACAAAAAACAGTAAACTAAAAAAAAGAAAATTTCAGAAAAAAATATATTACAGTAAAATAAGAGGCAAGAAAAATAATTAGGCAGCATCTTGCCACACAGCCGGGCCTGGCTACAACGCCTCGTCAACATCACAGGCAATATCTTCCCTTGCCAGACATCGAGGGAAGAAGCGCCTTGAGTGCCTTATCCATCCCTGAATTGCACCCACATGCCTCTTCCATGGCCTGCACAAGAGGCACGTGCACAAAGGGCTGCCGGTCGTATACCTTCCACCGCTATGCCGAAAATAACTTTTCTATGGGGTTCAGAAATGGTGAGTATGGTGGGAGGTATTGCACGAGAAATGTTGGGTGGTCAGCAAACCAGTTTTGGACTGGGGCTGCACGATAAAAGCTCACGTTGTCCCATACTACACTGTTAACTCAGTTTAAAATTATAAGTTAGGTGGATAAATTTTTGAGCACAGTGTTGAGTTTACTTATAAAAATTATTTAACTGCATGTTTACTACTGTTTTGTGCAATGAAAATGAACAATTAAGTTGGGAAAACGTAATATTTGATTTCTTCATTCGAGTGCTTCACTTCCTGTCATTGCGCATGCGCAGTCTGTTTCCGCGGCATTTTGCACGGGGTTTCCCCTCATCAACTGCATTTGAGAAGGGGCTGGATGTTCTCTTGTTCAGGTAAGTTTTCTTTTAGTTTTATTATCGAAAATAACCTTAATAAATTACACAAATGCTTAACGTAAAATTTAACGTTGTGTTTTGGAAAGACTATTCTAAGGAATGTAATGATTTAGCGATCTTCTAGTTTACTTCACGTGCTTCATTTGAAGGCCATGTTCAGTTCGCTTTGTAAAATTTGAATTAAAACACAAATAAAATACACGAATTTATTGTGTAAGTTATAGTTATTACAGTAAACTGTATTTAAATGGAGTGTGTGTTGTGGATGGAGTTAATAGAGTCGTCCAGTAAGGTTAAGTAATCAAAGAAGCATACGAAAGCCATGCGGAACACATTCATATGCCTAATGCGAATTACAAATGCTAAATTGAGAATTAATCTTTCTTTTTGGATGCTTGATTTGTGTTAGAGGAAGGCTTTAAGACTAAGCAGAATCCTCTGCCTGCTGGTCAGTCCTCGTTTTGATTTCTGCAAATCGGTTTTGGCAAACGTTAATGCAAAAAACGTGATTATTGTTCGTCAAGCCACGCCACAAAACAGAGCACTAACGTTAAGTTACTTGGAAAAAAAAATCTGAGTGAATAACGTTACACGATTGACCAAAAAAAAATCGTCACTATTGTAGTACTGATAAATAGAGGGAAAAACAGCATTTACATTTAAGTTATAGGGTATTCTTAACCTTGTTAACCGTGTGGTTGTTTATGATCTTAGACGTAGAACATAACGTGCTTCACATAACATCCGGTCTAAAACACCGAATATATATAATTATGTTGAATTATCTGCAAATGTCTAGTATTTCAGGAGCTTAGTTTTTTTTTTAGCATACCTCTTCTTAGCACCATTTAATAATGTAATTTGGCATTGTTCTTTTGCATTGAATGTGATTTATCTAATATTCTCCTTTTTGTAATACTTATGTTGTGTTTTAAACAATTCATGTCAATTTAGTTAGAATGTAACACTGCATGTCAAACTGATTTTGTTTTTCTTTTCTTAGGTTTGGAATGCAGTGTAAGCTTTGCAAATTTTCCCACAGTAGCAGAGAGGTCCTCTTGAAACACTACAGGCTTGGGCACTATCAAGGGCGATCCTGGCAGCATCCTTGCTTGTATACTGACTGCGTCTGCACTTTTAAAACTGTAGGTGCGTTAAAAACACATTTGACAAGATCACACAAACACACTGCTGCACTTACTGACCACTTTAATTTTTCATGTGAGTTAAGTGATTTCAAAGATGTTTGTCAGCCATCCCAGTTTTTAAACCATATCAGAAATCATTTGAGGAGGCATGACACAGTCAGTTGTCCTTTTAAAGATTGTGAGCTGACAACTAATGTCCTTTCAACTTTTAGTAGCCACATATCTCGGAAGCATAAATCTCAAGGTTTTGAAGATTTTAGCTCGTCTGTTACATTGCGAACTTATCATTTGGAAAGCAATGAAGAGACAGGGTCGGAAGAGTCAACAGATCCTATGCAGAATCTGCAGTCAAATGTTAGTGATGTCACTGTTCCTGCAGTTCCTTCTGAACATGAAACAAACGTGTATTTAGAGCCTGTAGAGTATGGAGGTCTGGAGCACAAAATTGCATCATTGATCCTTTACATGCAGTCAATTTTGCATGTTTCAAAAAGTGCAATTCAGGAGATATTATGTTGGATGTGTGATATTGTTTCGTTGTCTAGGTATACAGCAAAACAATCGATCAGGGATATTTTAAGAAAGTATGAAAGTCACATTGATGAGTCATTGGCAGAAGAGCTTGCTGAATTGTTATCAGCAGAAGTGCTCAAAACAAATCCTGTTTTTACAGCCACTGCAAAGAAGGGTACTCTCTCAACAGAATACAGATGGAATGCTTATTTTAAAGAGCATTTTCAAGTAATTGATCCTGTGGAGTACTGATTTGATAGACTACACCAAAATAGCTTTGTGTATGTCCCGGTGTTGAAAGTTCTTGAAGTGTTGCTGAACAGAGTAGATGTCTTGGAAAAAGCTGTTTTTGTTGAGGAGGATTTACCAGGACAGTACACATCAACTCGTAGTGGGCAGTATTACAAAGAAAACCAACTTTTAGGGGTACAAAGCAATTGCATTTCAATGTTGATGTACACTGATGAATTTGAGGTTTGCAATCCCCTGGGGACTTCAAAAAAGATTCACAAAATCACAGCAGTTTATTGGGTGCTTCTGAATCTGCCTGCAAAATTCCGTTCTACACTTTCCTCAATACAACTAGCTATGCTTGGAAAAAGCAGTGATATAAAACAGTTCGGCTATGACAAATTTTTTGATCCACTGTTAAAAGACATGAAACGCCTGGAGCAGAAAGGTGTGTTTGTTGAAGCACTGAATGCACATCTCAGAGGAACGGTGTATTGTGTATGTGCTGGCAATCTTGGGGCTCACAGTCTTGGTGGCTTTCAAGAAAGCTTTCAGGCTGAAAACCTGTGTAGATTTTGCCAAGTCAGCAAAGATGACATACAGACACAATATGCTAGTTGTTTTCGGCTTCGAACCGTTGAACAGCACAACTCCATTACAAATGAACTGAGAGACCACCATGAGCTTCAGAGCAGACTGGGTGTAAAAAAAGAATGTGTTCTCAGTAAGCACCTTTCTTTCTTTCACCCAATAACTGGGTTCCCTCCAGATGTCCTCCATGACACTTTGGAAGGAATTGTTCCATCTGAGTTATCAGTGTGCTTAAAAGAACTCATCACAAAGAAATATTTTACTCTTGATACTCTGAACAAATGTATCAAGTCCTTTCCTTACAAGGACTCAGACAGAGTAAACAGACCCCAAGTAATTTCCCCGGTCCAGTTTCTCAAAGAAACCATAGGTGGGAAATGGGCATGAGAATTGGGCATTACTACGCTTATTACCATTATTGATTGGTAATCTTGTACCCAATTCTGAGCCTGCTTGGGAAATTATGATGGACTTGAGAGAGATAGTGGAGTTGGTTATGTCAGTCAAGTTCTTAGAAGCAATGCTATGCTTTTTAGAACGAAAAATTGTAGAACACAGACAACTACTCCAAGACACATTCCCAAACCTGAAATTGCGCCCGAAACACCACTACGTGGAGCATTATCCACACCCGATTCGCTGTTTCAAAGGTGTTGTGCGTGATGTCCACAATTTTAAAAACATTCCACTCACCTTGGCAACTAAGCATCAGCTTATGATGGCCCATTATCTCAATGGTCCAAGTCTCTTTTCATCACCTTTGTCTGTGCAGAAGGTAAAAACTGTGAGAACATGTACATTGGAAGAACTGCAGAAGACTGCAGTTCGTAAAGAATACCCGCACAAAGAGGTTTTGTCACTTGCGTCTGATGTGCATTTGCATGGAATTCACTTCAGTGAAGGCATGATTTTGTCCTCAGGTCAATGCAGTGGCTTGCCTGATTTTTTCAGAATACTTGGTGTACTTGCCAATGCTAACAAGGTGGCCTTTCTTTGCAAAAGGCTTCCGTCATGGTACATTGAGCACTACAGGTATTATGAGTTTTCTGAAACAAGTGCAATTGAAATCCTTGAGCCAGATGATCTTAATGATCCTCATCCTCTCACATCGTATACAGTTCAGGGAAGGAACATGATTGCGCTAAAGAGATTCCTTCATTAATTGTTCTTCATATAGTCAAACAATTTACATTAAAAGTGGGTCTTTGTTTTCTGATTTGAACTTTAACGTAACAAAGTATTTCAAAGGTTGATGGAACTGTTCCACAAAATGTAAATTACATTTTAGACCTGTATGACCTCCTAATGCAGAAGACAAAATTGGTTGTTTTAAAGGGTAAATTCACTCAAAAATGAAAATTGTCAATAATTACACAGCCTCTTGTCAGTCCAAACCTGTAAGACCTTTGTTCGTCTTCGGTACATAAATTAAGATATTTTTAATTAAATCCGAGAGCTCTCTGACCCTCCACAGACAGCAAGGGTCCAACCACGTTTAAGGTCTAGGAAGGTACCAAGAACATCATCAAAATATTCCATGTGACATCAGTGGTTCAACCATAATTTTATGAAGCTGTGAGAACACTTTTTGTTGGTACTCTCCAAAATGGCACTAGGGTGACGTGGAGGAGAAGAATTGTTGAATAAAGGTATTTTTGTTTGTTTTTTGCAAACACAAATAATACTCGTAGCTTCATAAAATTACAGGTGAGCCGCTGATGTCACATGGACTATTTTGTCAGTGTTCTTGGTACCTTTCTGGACCTTGAATATGGTAGGACCCTTGCTGTCTATGTATGGTTAGAGAGCTCTCGGATTTAATCAAAAACATATCTTAATTTTTGTTCCGAAGGCGAACAAAGGTCTTAGGGGTTTGAAACAAGATGAGGGTGAGTAAATAATGATAGAATTTTCATTTTTGGTAAACTATTCCTTCAGTGAATTTGACAGTCTGCTTTTTTTTTTTCTCAGTAGAGCCATATATCTAACTTTAAAGATTAAAAAAGACCCGGAAATCTCAAAAGTACTTCATTTTACTTGTGCATTATATCCCAAGTTTTATAATGTTTTTGGAACCTTTCAGCAAGTCAGTATACACTGCTGTTGTGTTGAAAAGACAGACAGTGATATTCGTTCAAAAAAAATATATATATTTTCTTCTGCATTAGAAAGTAACACAGATTTAGAATTATGTGACTTGGCAAAATTTTTATTTTGGAACTACCCTCTTAAGTCATTTTACATGTTACCACATATTAAGCTTTGCCATATACTTAATGTACTTGATTTATTTTTAATCAGAATTTTGTTTAACAGAATATGCGGCTCCATGTTGTGTTGGCCCCTGATAATATTAGGAGGCTGGATATTTTGGAAAATCTCACTTTCGGTTGAAACACTTGAAAACAATTCTTCAAGAAAGGCTTGAAATCAAGGATGATTTTCTGATTCAGTTTGAGGATCCTGAGTTCGGAAATGAACTCTGTAACTTGACCAATATAACAGAGCTTCCACCAGAAAGAGCAGTGCTGAACATAATCCAGAAAGTACCTGAAGACTCAGAACCAGAGACCTCGATTTCCTCTTTAGACACTGCCAGTGGGTCCTCTCCATCTGATAGCTCAAACCAGAGTTTCTCCTTTGTGTCTGTGAGACAGCATGGAAATTCTCAGTGGCCATCTCCTTTCCCGATTCCCAAGTTCTCTTATGATGTTGAGTTGCGGCTTGAGAAAGGGAATGGGAATTTTAAAGAAGATGGAACACTGCTCACTGTACCAAGAGAAATGAAAATGGAAATCCTGGACAGCATAGCTCAGGCAATTTTTTCATTCAAAGCTTACCCCAAAAAATCAAGAGTTGGAGTCTGTGTCTGCTGCACTGATTGAAAAGTATCCATGTCTAAAGGACTCAGGCTCAGGAACAGGTTATCACAGCTGGACTATGAGCATCAAATATAAGGTTGGAAACTACCATCAGAAACAACGAACAGCAGGTTGCTCTGAAGTCACTGTGAACCAAAAAAGAGTGAACAATGACTCTAGATGTTTTAAAGAAAGAAAAGAGAGTATGCGAGATAAAACTTCCTCCCGAACAACCCAGTAGGGCAGACAGATTATTCCTTACAAAAGGAAAAAGATGCACTACAGGAGGAACTGAAAGAAAAAACATTTCAGCATAGGCAGTTGTTGACTCCAAAATGGATCTGACGGTTCTCTCTGAGAAGGAAGGAGATAGTTGATGAAGAACCTCTTGTGGCTGATGTTCTAAAACAATGGCCAGCATTGTTTTTGGAAGATCAGGTGAGTTTATGTATTTGAGATGATTTATTTATTTAAAGATTAATTAACTTGTGTAGTCTTAATTCTTACTGTTCACTCTCTGTGTGTGTGTGTGTGTGTGTGTGTGTGTGTGTGTGTTAAGGTCTGTGCTGAGTTTTACAGAATTACACACAAACCAACCTGAAGAGTACCTTTTTTATCTTATTTGGATGAATACGCATCAAAGATGACTAGGTTGTACCGATCACATGGTGGGAGCCTATGGAGATGAAATGAAGACCCTCCTAGACCAACTTGATCAAGTAATATTTAGCAAATTAAGTAATTATTTTGTCAAATCATGTAAACATTGTAAAATTTTGTAACCTGTGAGTGAGCATAATAGTTGCCCTTGAACTCCACTTTTTTGGAAATGGGCTCATTCTCCAACTCCCCCAGAGTTAAAAAGTTGAGTTTTACTGTTTTTTTTTTTTTTTTTTTTTTTTTTTATCCATTCAGCTGATCTCCAGGTCTGGTGATAGCACTTTTAGTATAGCTTAGCATAGATCATTGAATCTGATTTGACCAGTAGCATCGCGTTTTAAAATTACCAAATAGTTTCTATATATTCCCTATTTAAAACTTGACTCTTCTGTAGTTACATCTTGAACGGAAAATGAAAAGTTACATTTTCTAGGCCGATATGGCTAGGAACTATACTCTCATTCCAGCGTAATAATCAAGTAACTGTGCTGCCCTACCATTGGCCAGCAGGCGCAGTGATATCACGCAGCGCCTGAAAACAGCCAGACCCTCTTGCTTGCACAGGGAGCGTGTGTCGCACGCTGGGGACTATTTCCACAGGCGCTGTGTGATCTTAGTGCGCCTGGTTCGGCCATGTTACGGCAGCACAGTTTCTTGATTATTACGCCGGAATGAGAGTATAGTTCCTAGCCTTATCGGCCTAGAAAATTGCAACTTTTCATTTTCCGCCGGTCTTAGTACACAGTATAACTATAGAAGAGTGGAGTTTTAAATAGGGAAAATATCGAAACTCTTTGGTCATTTTTGAAAATGCTAAGCTATCACTAAAAAGGGTCCCCTTTCCTGGAGATCCGTGCCTGAATGGATTCCAGAAAATGGTAAAACTCAATTTATTAACTCTGGGGGAGTTGGAGGAATGAGCCTATTTCCAAAAAAAAGTGGAGTGTTCCTTTAAAGGTAAGCCCTAAGCTTTTGGTGTGAATATAACATGCATATATCTTTTTTCTGTGTCATTCAGGCTTCTGATGTGCTTGCTCAAAGAAAAGCTACAGCTCTCAAAGGTCTACCTTTGGTTTATGAGGGAAAAGTCTAGAAACTTCCTGAAGTCATGCCTGATAAGCGTGTTATCAGTCTGTTATCAACATATACACTCATAGCTGAGGTATGACCAGATGCTGTAAAGAGAAAACAGTTTTGTCTGGTGTTCGAAACTAATCTGCTAACTGTTCTCTGAAAGAGTAGAATGGAGGAGACAAAGTGTTGGCAAAAATGTATTTATTGAATAATCCAAGTTGAATCATTCTCAGTGATGAGTCTGACAGCACAAATTAAAAAGTGTTATATCCAAGCAAACACAATGGGAAATGACCAAACAATATAAAAAACTCTTTGTGGTCCAGCAGAATTCAATCAATTTAAAATGTGTTTTGATTCTGTCTTTGTTGTTTTTGTTTTTTTTTTCTGATGCAGGACACAGACCCAGAAAACATTCACACAAAAGGGGATGAAGATGGGTATCTTAACTGTCATTGAAGATGACCTAGCCACCATCCATTCCAACCCAAATGTAAGGTGCCTGTCTGTAGTTCTAGAGGAGCAAGTTGTGCTGGATAAATGTTCAAGACCTCCCTACAGCTGTTGCTCTCCTATTTGGCTTGATTTATTGCCCTCAACATTAGGTATCCTAAAGAACCTAAAATGAAGAACACTTTTGAAACCATTCAGAAAGTGTTTATTGGCCTTGACCCCCAGTGCTCTGCAAGAGTCCAGTCCTTCAAAAACAAATTGTTAAATTTTAAGTAGCTGCAGTTCATATGGCTAATCAAAAGTGCAAGTACTGATTTGTTTCTGTAGATTAGATTTCAGTAGCTGGCTATAAACAGTGTAACATGCCAAAGACAGTTTTGAGAAGTTTTAATGTGTAAGCGGTTTTATGACTAAGTTGTGTTTTAACAGGTTGTAATACTTGATACCTCTAGCACATGTTAAAACTCTGAAGTCGTTTTATTGCTAGTGCTGCATTTTAAAGATTGTATTCTGGATCTTGTTTGAGAACATTTTGTGTTAGCACTTTAAGAGCACTTTGTTTATGTTTTTACTCACCACACTTTAAAGGCATTTCAAGATTGCCCCTCTTTTTGCCTTTTATTTATTTTATTTTGATGACTGGATTTCGAACTATATCCAAGTCCAAGTTTTGCATTTCATGCTGACAGAAAATGTGTCCGCTTTGCAGAATTGTCAAATAAATATTTTTTCTGTAAAATTGTCTTTTTTTGTGTGTTTACAGATATGGTTTGAAATCTCTGTGTTTGGATTTTTAAAGTGAAGGCCATACAGGAATCTGTGGAAGAAGTTTGAATGCAAGATTTAAAACTGTAAAATTAAAAGAAGAAAATTAAGTTGAACCAACTTAAAACATTAAGGTAATTTGCTGCAAAGCTTTTTGAGTTTAGTGAACTTCCGGTCTGTAGTTCTCCCTACTCATTTCTTAAAGTTCAACTCAACCCCCTTTTTAACTTTAAACAAACTCATGATGACTAGTTAGATGTACTTACTGAGGAAGGTATACCTAACTTAAACTAGCAGTTTCAATCAACTTTCCACAATGATTTGTGCAAAACTTTAATCATGGAAGTTGAGTAAACTCAAAAATTGCTTGCAGCAAATTACCTTAATTTTTTAAGTTAACTCGACCTTTTTTATTTTTTACAGTGTCCAACGTACCGGTTTTTTTTTTTCTTTGATGGTCTGCATCATTCATACGCTCTGGTGGTATGAGAAATGTTGTGAAGTTTGTCCCCAGAAATGTTGAGAATATGGGGCTGTGTGGTCCAAGGTTGGCATGATGGTGGAGGACACCATGCATACTGGACGATGGCCAGCGCACATTGTGATTTCCCACCACGTTGGCCAGGAACATCTATAAATGGCTCTGTGGCCAATGTACGTTCTCCCCCCTTCTTCTGGTCTTTGCTAGGCTGAACCCAGCCTCATCTATAAAGATGAACTCATGTGGGATTGCATGAGCATCCATTTCCAGTACTCCCTGAAAACAAAGAACAAAAATCAGTCAATATGGTGTTATCCAGTACACTGGGAAACAGTGTTGCATGTAGTGTACTGCAGTCAATATAGTACTTACATCCACATATACTCATCTGAACTCTGTTTCTTTGAGAGTTTCTCTCAAATGGCACCTTATAAAGTTGTTTCATTCTGATTTTGGTTTCGCTTTGACTTTGTCAGATTGTTGTGTCTTATGCAGAGAACTGTGTTCAGTGCATTTAAAACAGTGCCATTTTGAAATGCAGAATGTGTGTAAAGCAAATGAATGTTTAGACTTTTGGAGACTTGAGAAGAAGTTTTGCTCTCTGTGTGTCAGTTTAAATATTTGTGCTATGCATGTCATTTTAGTGTGTTAGCAATTGGAAAAAAATGTAATAATAATAATAATAATAATAATAATAATAACCTGTGGATGAAACAGATGAGACATTACACATAACAGTGCCGTTGCAAAAGTATCAAAACACCTTAATTTTTTTCATGTTTTGTTACGTTGCTGGCTTTTTTGGGTAACCTGCTTTAAATTACTTTTTCAACATCAATCTGCACTCCATACACCATAATGACACAGCAAAAACCACAAACTGTCACACACTTCGTAAATTTATTAAAAATAAAAATAAAAACTGAAAATAAGTAATTGCAAAAGTAATCATACCCTTAACTAAATATTTAGCTGAAGCATCCTGAACAGCCTCAATCTTTTTGTTTGATGCGACAAGCTTTCTCTCATTATCATTGGCACTTATGCTGTCAGTTCTCTACTGATCATCTCTTCACCTCTCAAGCTCTGTCAGGAGATGGATGAGGGCAGAATTGCACATTTTCAGGTTTCTCCAGAAATAGTTTGATGGTTGTTCAATCCCAGGCGGTGTGTCGGCCACTCAAGGACATTCACAGAGTTGTTCTATTAAGCCACTCTTGCTGTTTGTTTAGGTCACTGGGCCTGTTTGGAAGACTGAACCTTCTGTCCCGTCTGAGCTTCTTGAATACTCTGGACTGGTTTTTTTATTTAAGTTTAATTAACTTGTGTATCTTAATTTTACTTTTTCACCTCTGGTGTGTGTGTTGTGGTGTGTGTGTGTGTGGTTAAGGTCTGGCTGGTTTTTACAAAATTTTACAAAACCAAATGAAGAGTCCCTTTTTATCTTTTTTTGGATGAACCCCATAAAAGATGACTAGTTTCCCGATCACATGGTGGAGCCTAGGGAAAATGAAATGAAGCCCCTCTAGACCAACGATCAATAATAATTTAGAAAAAGAAATTTTTGTAAAATCATTAAAACATTGAAAAATTTGTAACCTGTGATGAGCATAATAGTTTGCCTGGAACACTCCACTTTTTTGTGGAATGTGCTCATTCTCCAACTCCCCCAGAGTTAAAAGTTGAGTGTTTCGTGTTTTTGATTTTTTTTTTTTTTTTTTAATAAATCCATTCAGGGCTGTATCTCCAGGTCTGGTGATACGCACTTTTAGTATAGCTTAGCATAGATCATTGATCTGATTTGACCACATAGCAGCGCGTTTTAAAATTACCAGAATAGTTTCTTCTAGATAGTGCCCTATTTAAAACATTGGACTCTTCGTAGTTACATCTTGAACGGAAAATGAAAAAGTTTCCAATTTTTTTCTAGGCCGATATGGCTAGGGAAACTATACGCTCATTCCCGCGACAATAATCAAGTAATCTGTGCTGCCCTAACCATTGGGCCAGCAGGCGCAGTGATATCAACGCAGCGACCGAAAAAACAGCCAGACCCTCCTTGAGTGCACAGGGAGCGTGGGTTTCGCACGCTGGGGCCTATTTTCCACCAGGCGATGTGTGAGTCTAGTGCGCCTGGTTCGGCCATGTGTACGGGCAGCACAGGGATTCTTGATTATTCATTCGCCGGAATGAGAGTATAGTTCCTAGCCTTACGGCCTAGAAAATGGCAACTTTTTCATGTTTCCGCCGCGGTCCCTTAGTACACAGTATAACTATAGAAGAGTGGAGTTTTAAATAGGGAAAATATCGAAAACTCTTTGGTCATTTTTGAACCATGCTAAGCTAATACTAAACGTTCCCTGTCCGGCGAGATCCGCTGAATTGGATTCAGAAACGGTAAAACTCAATGTATTAACTCTGGGGGAGTGGAGGCATGAAGCCTATTTCCAAAAAAAGGAGCAGTGTTACTTTAAAAGGTAAGTCCCTAAGTTTTGTGGTTGAATATAACATGCATATATATCTTTTTCTGTGTCAGTCAGGCTTCTAGATGTTGCTTGCTACAAAGAAAAGCTACAGCTCCTCAGGGTCTACCGTTGTTTTATGAGGGAAACAGTCTAGAAACTTCATGAAGTCATGTGCCTGATTAAGCGTGTTATCAGTTCTTTTTACAACATATACACTCATAGCAGAGGTATGACCAGATGCGGTAACAGAGAAAAACAGTGTTTGGTATGGTGTTCGAAACTAACTTCTGCTACTGTTCTCTGAAAGGAGGAGAAAGGAGGAGACAAAGTGTTGGCAAAAATGTATTTATTGAGATAATCCAAGTTGAATCATTCTCAGTGCATGAGTCTGACAGCAACAATTAAATAAGTTTTAGATCCAAGCAAACACAATGGGAAATGACCAAACAATATAAAAAAACCTCTTTGTGGTCCAGCAGACTTCAATCAATTTAAAAATGTGTGTTTGATTTCTGTCTTTTGTGTTTTTTGGTTTTTTTTTCCTGATGGCAGGACACAGACCCAGAAAACATTCACACACACAAGGGATGAAGATGGGTACTTATACTGTCATTGAAGATGACCTAGCCACCATCCCATTCCAACACCCATAAATGTAAGGTGCCTGTACTGTAGTTCTATAGTAGCAAGTTGTGCTGGATAAACTGTTCAGAACCTCCCTACAGCTGTTGCTCTCCTATTTGGCTTGATTTATGCCTCAAACATTAGGTATCCTAAAGACACTAAAATACACTTTTGAAACCATTCAGAAAGTGTTTATTGGCCTTGACCACCAATGCTCTGCAAGAGTCCCAGTCCTTTCAGAGAAACAAACTTGTTAAATTTTAAGTAGCTGCAGTTTCATATGGCTAAGTCAAAAGTGCAAGTACTGATTTGTTTCCTGTCTGTAGTTCAGTAGATGTATAACGTGTAACATGCCAAAGACAGTTTTGAGTCGTAAGGTAAGGTTTAATCATGACTAAGTTGGTGTTTGTCACAGGTGTTAATACTTGATACCGTCTAGAACATGTTGAAAACTCTGAAAGTCGTTTTATTGCTGCTGCATTTTAGATTGTTATTCTGGATCGTCGTTTGCGAACAATTTTGTTTGAGCACTAAGGAGCATTTGTTATGTTTTCCTCCAGCACTTTAAGGCATCTTCAAGATTGTCCCCTCTTTTTGCATTTGATTTTATTTATTTGACGGATGACTGGATTAGCAACTATAGCCAAGTCCAAGTTTTTGCATTTCATGCTGGACAGAAAATGTGTTTTCCCCGCTTGGCCAAAATGTCAACTCAAATATTTTTTTTTTTCTGTCAAAAATTGTCTTTTTTGTGTTTACAGTATGGTTTGACAGTCGCTGTGTTTGATTTTTAAAGTGAAGGCCATACCAGGAAATCTGTGGAAGAAGTTTGAATTCATCATTTGAAACTGTAACTTAAAAGAAGAAAATTAAGTGGAAACACCAACCTAAACACCATAAGGTAATTTGCTGCAGAGCTTTTTTTGAGTTTAGTGAAACTTCCGGTCTGTAATTCTCGATACTCAGTTCTTAAAGTTCCACTCAACCCCCCTTTGTAACTTTAAACCAACTCCAGGATTGACTAGTGAGATGTCTTACTGAGGAAGGTAGTACCTACCTTAAACCTAGCAGTTTCAATCAACGTTCCACAATTGATTTTTTGGCAAAACTTTAATCAGTGGAAGTTGATTAAAACGCAAAATGCTTTGAGCACAATTACCCTTAATTTTTTTAAGTTACCTCGCTTTTGTAATTTTTTACAGTGTTTACCAACGTACGCGGTTTCTTTGCTGGTCTGCATCATTCATTACGCTCTGGTGGTATGGAACTGTTGTGAAAGTTTGTCCCAGAAAGGTGAGAAATATGGGTCTGTGTTGGTCCAAGTTGGGCTGATGGTGGAGGGACACAATGGATGACCTGAGAGATGGCAGACGCACATTGTGATGTTCCCACCCCTTGGCCAGAACATCTGTATAATGGCTCTGTGGCCAATGACGTTCTCTTTTCTCTCCCCCTTCTTTCCTTGGTCTTTTGCTAGGCTGAAACCCAGCCTCATCTATAAGATGAACTCACATGTGGTATTTGCATGAGTCATCCATTTCCAGTACTCTCTGAAAACAAAGAAACAAAAAATCAGTCAATATGGTGTCATCCATAACATGGGAAAACAGTGTTGCATTTAGTGTACTGTGCATCAATATATAGTACTTAACAATTCCCATATACTCATCGGGACCTTCTGTTTTCTTTGAAGAGTTTCTCTCAAATGTCACCCTTATAAAGGTGTTTTGTTTCAATTCTGATTTGGTGTTCGCTTTGACTTTGGTCAGAAATTGGTGTGTCTTATGCAGAGAACTGTGTTTCAGTGACCATTTAAAAAGTGACCATTTTGAAATGCAAACATGTGTGTAAAGCACCGAAAATGTGTTTAGACTTTTTTTGGAGACTTGAGAAGAAGGTTTTGCTCTCTGTAGTGGCATTTTAAATATTGGATGCGAGCTGTCCATTTAGTGTGTTAGCAATTGGAAAAAAAAGGTAATATAATACTATATAAATAAGAATATAATAATAACCTGTGGATGAAACAGATGAGGACCATTACCACCATAACAGTGCATTGACAAAAGTATTCAAACACACTATTTTTTTGCAGGTTTTGTTTACGGTTTTGCTGGCTTTTTGTTAACCGGCTTTATTACTTTTTTCAACATCAATATTGCACTCCATACACCATAAGGACCACAAGCCAAAACGCGAACTGTCACACCTTCGTTAAATTTAATTAAATAAAATAAACAACTGGAATAAGTAGAGTTGAAAAAGTAATCATACCATTAACTAAATATTTAGCTGACGGCATCTTAACAGCCTCAATCTTTTTGTTTTGATGAGACAAGCTTCTCTCATGTATCATTTGGCAATTATCTGTCATCTTTTCCTCTTCATCTCTTCACCTCTCAAGCTCCGTCCGGATGGATTGAGGTCAGGATGCACATGTTCAGGTTTCTCCAGAAATATTTTGATTGGGTTCAATCCCAGGCTGTGTCTGGGCCACTCCAAGGACCTTCACAGAGTTGGTCTAGAAGCCACTCTTGCTGTGTGTTTAGGGGCACTGTCCGGTTGGAAGATGAACCGTCGGTCCAGTTCTGAGCTTCTGAATACTCGGGACTGGGTTTTTTCATATGCTATATCCTATATTTTGGTTGCATTGGAGGTAATTATAATAAAGGCTTTGACAAACTGCACATAGAACCTCAAACTTGTCTAAAAGGGGTTTTACTAATGTGCCACTATAATACATGCAGGCAGGATAAAATATGCCCTCTGATTTAAATGCAGTCTTGAAGACCCATCAACATGATTGCGTGAGTAAAACACAGCTGCAATGTGAAAGCATGGGATTATTGTAACCAATGTAGCTGTAATTTATTTAATCACAAACAACTATTAAAGCAGCAGCAGCAATAATAATGATAAAATGTAGATACTAATAAAAATACTACTAATTAATAAAAAAACAATGCTGCAATATGAATATATTGAGGGGTTGAGAAACCAGAAAGGAGTAAGTGACAAATTTTAAAAAAAAAAAAAATCAATCAAATGAAAGCTCTTGATGAGCCTCTTCCTGCTACTAAAGGAAAACAAGTCAATTAGTTAAATATGTTGGGAGTTATTCATTAGAAACCAAAATACTTAACACAGAAAATACTTAAGCCAGCTGGGTGCCAAAAGGGTGTGACAGCACTTTACCAGTGGAAAACATGTATTGTGGGTGAAGCCTTTGATGAATAGCCACATGAGTCACACACTGAAAGTAATTCACGTCAGTGAAGTGTAGCTAGCAGGGAGTAACCAGTAACTTACTCTAATGCTGCGTGTCATCACAAGAGGCTCTCAGTACTGCGTTAGGACACAAGAGAGAGAATGGATTTAGTATTGTTATTGTTAATGATAATTCGTTTTGCCAATTAATCTATTTTATTCATTATGATTATTATATTTATACAAACCATATAGTAAAAATATAGCAATATACTGTTTTTTAAAACACATTCATTTCATACTATTAAAATTTGTTGAACATTTAATTCTCTTTCTTTACTGTCTCTTTACTGACATGATCACTCTATACACACACAACACACACACACACACAATATATATCTATATATATATTTATATATATATATATATCATTTAAAACTTTATTAGGAGTACTACTTGTGCACAGTGCACATTTCTCAACATTAAGGCTAAAATGTGTTTTAACTGTCACCGCATAGATGAGGACTGTATAATCTTTGAATAATATTGTCTTTACATGCAATCCTTATTTAAAGTGTACCTATACTTGCAATAGTCTCACTTTTAACACAATTTAATATACTTCAGTATATCCTTAAAGTGTACTTCAGCACTACTTCCACACAATAAAGTGCATTAACTGCAAAAATTTTGTTCCAAATTTAGCAGACTAAGTATACAAGTTTATTACTGTGTGTAATTATATGTAAATTTGTAGCATTCTTAAAATGAAAAATAAATATACATTTTTGTATATTTATTTTTCACTAGGTAATTCATAAAGGCTTTTTACAGTCGCCCATTTGGCCGACAATTGTTAAATTGCTGGCATTACTCTTTAGTAAAATTGATCAAATAACCAATTATATAATTTTTGACATGAGGGTCTTGTTTTGTGATATTTTATTTTATCACAGTAGATTATTTATCATTAATGTAATGCCTTGTTCATGTCATCAATGTGTGTCCGTTTTTATAACACAAAAAAATAAAAGAAACCATGGAAATATATTCATATATATATATATATATATATATCTAATATATATATTATATATAGATATATATATTATATATATATATATCTATATAATATATATACACACACTATACTGTGTCAGCTGCCACTGCAGCTTGATGCTCTGTTTTCTTTCACACAAACCGAAAGCGTAAATACCGTAATAAAACGTATCCTTGGTGCATCGGCGATACAGAAGACGCGTACGCCGCCTGCGTACTTAGTCAGGATGGTTGACAAAATTGCCGCTACACTGATTTGGAGAGACACAGAGGAGCGGAATTGCTTGAATAAAGGTCGTTATTTTTCGTTTAGGATTCACGTACAAAAGTATTCTCGTCGCTTCATAACGTTTACGGTTGAACCACTGATGACCAGATGGACTATTTGACGATGCTTTTCTTACTTTAACTGGACGCCTTAGACACTGTTCTTTTATTTGGCAGTACTATGGGACAAGTTACAGGCCTCCCGGTTTTTCATCCAAAATATTCTATAGAATTGTGTTCCGAAGACGAACGGAGCTTTTTACGAGTTATGGAACGACATTGGGGTAAGTGATTAATGACTAAATTTTTCATTTCGGGGTGGAGTATCCCCCTTTTAACAAGCGGTTTAAATCCACGTGTTTTGGCGGGATCCTCTGTAAAAATCGCATTCCAGCCCCTCAGATAGTCGCACTAGCTTGAACTCCATTGGCCAGTTTCACTGGAGTGATTTAAATTAGGGTTAATAAAGTAATTCCCAAAGCAAAGTTGCCTTCCCTCATCTCAGGGAAACTTAGGTTATGTGAGTAGAACGAGGAGCGCTTCCTATTACAGGATGCGTTTTTTATTTACTACAATGCTCTATACGACGTTGAACTGTGATTATGAATGCCTTTTCATTAAAAAAAAGGAAAAAAAAAAACTTATTCAACACCCATGTTACAATAGATTTATGTTTTCTGTTCATATGTTTTAGTCTAAATGAATGCACAGCCTCGCTCGCCATCTGGGTAGGGCGTGGCTTCAGGCGTTGCTGTTGGAGGGAAGTTCAGTGATTGGGTTTAAACTCTTACCAGCTCTCAACCAAGGGGTTAACTGACACACCTCGTTTAACAGACAGTCATAGCGGCGTTCAGGAAGTTATTTCTTTCTGTTTGGTAACAAAAGACATAGTTTTATAGGTACGAATATGAGTGGAAGAGGCAAAACCCGGCGGCAAGGCGAGAGCGAGGCCACAGACTCGATCTTCTTTCTTACGCCAGAGCTGGGGCTGCAGTTCCCCGGCGGTCGGTGTTCCCAGACTTCTCCGCAAAGTGAACTACGCAGAGCGCGTCGGGGCCGTAGCTCCCGTCTTCCTGGCAGGCTGTGCTCGAGTATCGGACCGCCTGGAGATCCTGAGTTGGCTGGATACGCAGCAAGAGAACAACAATAAGAACCCGCATCATTCCCCGTCACCTTCCAGACGTGGCGGTGCGCAAACGACCGAGGAGCTCAACCAACTCATGGGCCTAGTGACCATCGCTCATATGCTGCGGCGTGTGCCCAACATCCAGCACGTGCTGCTGCCCAAGAAAGCCGAAGAAAACCCGCGCAAGCCAAGTAAACCGAGTCCGCTTCTGCTCCGCAAACACGCAAAGGCTTTATATAGAGCCACTTATCTTTATCTGAATGGAGAAGCGTTCCATTGTGTGTCGACCTTTAATCAAAACAAACCTTGATATAATGAGACTAGTTTTTAAAAATATAACGGAGGATACCTAGCATAATTCTCACGTTAATATTTTTTTCTTCAGATTATTGGTTTTACTGTGGGTAACAAATAAAGATAATTTTTGAGATTTATGCGTGATTTTTTTTTTTTTTTTTTTTTTTTTTGTGCAAAGCTACAAAGTAATCAATATACGTTTACTTGCTAAATATATCTTAATACAGCCTTTGGAGTGATGAAAGAATAATTTCTATATTTTACGGAGTGCTGTGTCATTACACCTATAAATCCAGCGCACGCATCTCGCAACACGACCAGGCTTTGTAGTGCTTTTATGATGCAGAGTGGAAATATTTTTATCGTGTCTAATCCAAACTCGACACTCTTACAGTGAGTCATGTGAACAAGTCTTCCAATAACGAATACAAAAGTAGTTTATAATCATTCACTGTCGCAAAAACCTCAGAAACAGGCACAATTTAGCATCTTTGAGCTGGAAAACACACACAGTCCCTTCATTCCTCTGCTTGAAAACTAGAGATGCCACAGATCATGGGCTAGCCGTCAGTATCAGACGTCAGACATAGCCAATTCACAAGTTACATAGTACTTTTAACAGCTCATAGTCCGGGGATACAGTAGACTGGCAACGATGGCAAGACCCAAGTAGGGCTGTTCGATTCCACAATTTTTGGAATCGATTCCTCACTGTTTCTTTTCGATTCTCCTTTCCAATCTTGGTTTTTTTTTTTTTTTTTTTTTTTTAGATTGAAGCAACCTAATCCTCACCATGATGACTGCCAGGATATGTCTTAGAAAGGTATCCTTCCTATAATATGAAGCTTTGTTTTGTTAAATAAATGCATAAATGAATAAATGATGAATACGAAATTTTTCAGCTTTTGCCCTTGAATTAGTCCATTCAGCCCGTTCAGCAGGGACTTGCCGTTTTATCGCATGAATTAAAATAAGACAAGAAGTGGTCTGAAAATAAATGTGCACAGTTCAGCTGAATGATGAAGTACACTTTGACATGTATACTTTGCAACAATATTAACAAACTTGTACACGAAACAAAATGAAACATTAGGCTAATAACCCGAATTTAAAAAAGAGCTCATGGTTTATTTTGTTAATCCAGAATGCGCTCTCGGCCACTGATGCTCGTGACGTGTTTCTTTTAATAATTAGTCATTGACTGAATAAGGAAATGTTTTTGGAAATAGTATTTTTTAGCATGATAGCTATTTTTTTTTTATACACGCTTTGCAGACCCTTTCTAGCCCTAGTGATGGGAATTTTCGAACTCACACATTTTACCCGACTCGGACCCACATGAGTCTTCTCATTCAGGCAAAATAGAAGAGAATGAACGAATCTTATTTTTCGCGGTCATTTCGTTCATTTTAGCAAAATATAATTAAAAGTTACGGGCCGTTACTTCCCTAACAATTCTTACACCTTACACAGATGTTGATCACACTACACAACAAATACAAAACTATAATGCTATAAGAAAACCAGAAATGATTAATTGTTTTACCGCCCGGATTCTTCAGTCTATGATTAGCTTCCCTCACCTCTTCTCTGACGAGTCTTCCGGTTTTGATTCGTTCTTTCATCATGTGACAGACCCATAAACTTAAACCTATGCAGTCTGAGCCCGGAAACAGAATTGATTAGGTCAATCTCTCGAGTCTTTAGAATCCTTCGTTTATTTTGGCACGTGACGTGACCGCCACTGGATAGAGAAATTTGTTAATTTACAAGCTTCCGGTACAAACCGGTGTGTTAGTCTATTATTGTTATTATCATTATTAGTATTTACTTTAGACAGTTACATGATCCTTTTCTGGTCTCAAAATTGTAGTATTTTACTTCTTACAGTTGTACTAGTTTGCTGTTAATAGTGTTAATCGGTCTGTTTGTTTCACGTCTTTTTATTGATTTTGCTGAAAATTCTGCTATATGACACATGAATGCCAGTCACCACTGATCAGCTAGCTGCTAAATATTTTAGAAACTTAATTTTCCTGTAAAGTTGCTTTGTAATGATTTGTATCGTAAAAAGCGCTAATACAAATAAACTTGAATTGAATTGAATTGAATAAAATGTGTGAAGTCTCTGTCATGATGGGTCCTTTTCCATGACACAGAATGTTGTAACAAAGGGTATAAAGAGTTGGTTATTATTACTCTTATTATTAAGTTAATTATGTTTGGCTCAGACTGCATAAGTTTAAGCTTGATGGATACTGTCACCGTGATGAACAACGACTCGAAAAACCAGAAGGACTCGAAACACAGGTGAACTAATTTCAGTACAGAACCCACAGGATGCTGCGCATGCCGCGACTAAACGAATCACTCCCGACACTACTCGTTCTTCCCGAGTCACATTAAAAGCCGCATTTCAGTCACTATTTCATATTCATTCGCCCATTCTCTGGACAACAGAAACAGTAAATTATATAAATGAAAACTGTTTTATTGAACAATTTGGCTGCATTAAAATACAGCGTATGTAGCACAGAGAGGGCAAACAAATGTAAAAAGGCAATAGAATCGCAATGACGTCATTAAATATGTCTAATTGGGCGCGTGACGTCAGCTCTAGCGACATTTAGCGACTTTTCAAGCTGGCTTTTAAGCTACTTTCCGTTGAAAGAAGTTCGCAACACTGAAGCCCAAAGAACTAGCTCGCTACTAAAGCGCCCGAAGAGCCCCCCACCGTTACAGGCCCATGGACCCATTCGTAAGATTTTCACTAGCACGGAAAAGTGATTTTATTTATTTATTTAGATTTTCATTTATTTCATTTAGTTATTTTTTATATTTTGTTTATCAATCTGTTTTGGTAACTTTAATTAGAATCCATAGTGCCATCAATTTGAAATGTTCAGGATCTCTGGGAAGATAAAAAATGGGCCTGCAACATCAGGGGTGCTTGCCAGAAATTCTGGGCCCTATGGAAAACAAAATTTCTGGGGCCCCCTTACAACGTTGTTTTAACAGATAAAATTTAACCCTCTAAAAACTGCCCTGTATACTTTAAAAAAGATACTTAGCCACATTGCGCATAGTTTAAAATGTCTAAAGATGAGTACACAAGTCTACAACAAACAAGAAAAAATATATGAACTATGTACTTTTTTTTACATAAAAGTGGATAACATCTTATTATCGCAATTGCAAGTCACAAACAGAACAAATGTACACATATTGACATATACTTTACATGACACAAACTGCTTCAATCAGGAAAAACATCAGCTAGAAACTGAACCCATAATTAAATCAGTCCAGGAATAAAAACTAGCTAGGCCCAAAGGGCTCAAAATCAAGACACACCAGGAGTAATGCCAGGCCCTAAACCCGTCCCAGGCAACTACACAAGTACGGAACCAGACATCAATACTTGGTTTGTTATCCAGGTCTAACAAAGTTATGTTCAACATCACATTTATACCATGGGCCAGGGGCGTGGACCTTTCTGCTGGCAAAAACATGTATCAGATCATCAAAGTTCAGCGCCCTTTCTTGCCAGAGTTTGCTTTCAATGGAGTAGTATGGCAAGGTGACAAAGTCTATCCTGCCAGCATGCAGACCTCAGACTCAATTCTTTATCAGTTTTTCAGCTTACTGAATGCTCTCCTCGCCCACCAGGCAACGGGTCACAGTGCAGTTGTGCAAAATATTCGCAAACTATGCAGACCTGCCCAAAAATACTCTGCAGCCGCATCTTGTAAATGCTGTTGATCAGAACAATTGGTGACAGACACCCTGGGAAAAGTGGCCCTATACTACAGGAGTTGAGCGGGTGTCTGACTTCAGACACATAAAGCTGACTCACCTGCATTCTGTCTATAAGTCAAACACACACCGTATACCCATATTATCTTTTTATTGGCCTATTTAGTTTTCTTAATATAAAATATTAAAATATGCCTATTTTGTAAACTCCTTATAGGCAATGGTTACTCACAGACACACTTGTTTAATTAATTACATTTTATATTACTTCATTTTTCTGGGGCATTTTGTTCATATTCAGACATAACGTCAAGTTTTTTGACAGCATCCGATCGTAGCAGCAGCACTGTCACTTCACAGAACAACATCGACACACAGCTATCCGGCAAACATGATTTTTGGTAATTTTTGAAGCGTGTAGATTACTTTTTGTTTTTGTAAGTTATCATGAAACTCATGGGGAAAGAGACGTGAGTGTGCCGCAGGCGCTGGAATCTGTGTCTACGAGACATGATAACCCTGGAGACAGCACAGCAGAGATTTTTTTGTTGGTTGTAAATCATAATTCAGTAATGATTTTACTAAGCCTAGTTGATAAAAGCAGGTCATTGTAGCAACAAAAATAAGTAACTCTGGAAGTTTTGGAATACAGGAATAGGGCAAGCTACATTCTTTTTGAATCAAAACTGTGTGTGACATTACTGTGCGACTTCGGCGCGTTCTCTGTCTTCTCTTTCCTTCTATGGTTTCTTTGCCGTTTTTGATGCCCTGACTTTTGATGTGACATGCCTGCGTTGTGTGTCACTGTCTGCGCTGCATCATAGCAAGTGCAATAAGCAAGAGACGCTACACTAGCGATCTAGCTCGGACAGCGCAGGTGGAATCAAACATTGTGAGGGGGAGGGGTGTGACTGACTGCAAACAGTAAATACATTATTTGTTTTTCGTAAATATTAAATCTATGTGTCAAAACGGACACAAATACACATTTAGTGCATGAGGGGCCCGTAGCGACACATTTTAATGTATGTATAGGAAAAAAGAGAGAAAAGCAAATAAGAAAAGGAAAAAGGGGGTCTTGCTCTCTTCTGGGCCCTAAATCAGACCTGGGCCCTTAGGAATCGTCCTAACTTCCACCCCTTTACTGGCGCCCTTTGCGCTGCAACATTACAAGATCCGGCAGTATATTTTAATTGTACACATGGTGTACCTATCTATCCCTGTGTGCACCAAACCTATCTAGAGTTTTTGCTTAAAAATGCCTCTTTTTTATTTTTTAGTTACATCTGATCGGTTTGAAGTCCAGTTAGTGTCTGGCAAATGAATGTTTGCGTTTTAGGATGAGAGCATTTTCATTGACTTCTATTGTTTATTTTTTTTTTTTTTTTTTAGACCCCAACTCTCCAAACAACATATGATGTAGGGTGTTTTTTGACCCCAAGACTCAGCTGTTTTCTGTAGTTCTCCAGCTGTGAGTCTCTCCTCCTCACTGCTTTAAAGCCTGGAACACACCAAGCCGATGCCGATGAACTAGTGGCAACGAAAGCAGACTGCAGGGTCGGCTCACGTCGGCAGCTCTGGGTCCAGAGTTTTTCTGACACACCAAAGCCGATTCTCCCGACACCCGACGGCCAAATAGCATACCTTTCCGTAACCAGCAGGTGACAGTAGTCTTGGCAGTAGTTACTCAAAGCGGGAAACCGAAGAAGCTACAGGGATACAAAACATATATAAAGAAAAAAGTATATCAGGTCTCGCTATCCACAGAACGGATTTGGTGATATTTCGGAAAGGTCTGACACGTTGTCATCTTTTTAAATAATCACAGAATGATAATCACGGAGAATTAATCCATGAGAAATGCGAACAAATGAGAAAGCAAGTATGTCCTCCGTTGAGCATTTCGTTGTTACTTGCTTCGTCACTTCCGTTTTTTTCTTCTAGAGCCACTGGTTTCAACTGGACGAACAGCCAATCAGAATGACCAGATGGCCCGACTGACTGAACAAGTCCCGACGCCGATTCAACATGTAGAGTCGGCCAGTTACAAAGCCGACGAGGACCCACTTTCAGCGACTGTGCGGAACACACTGAGAAGATTTAGTCGTCCGACGACACGAAAAATGCCCGCCGGGCCGCCCGTCGGCTTGGTGTGTTTCCGGCTTAAAGCAAAAATAAGACCCACGTCCCCTTTCCCAAGCATACTTGTAACATTTTCTGTTTGATTGGAATTTGTAATTATTGCCTGGATGGCAGAAATTGTTAACTCCTATTCATTCCTGTTGTGGAAACGGGAATATGAATAGCTTTCAGAGAGTTTTAAGCAGACTAATTTCCAGGAGAACGATAGTGTAGTGCAATAGTGTACTAGTGAAAATATTTATATCATAATGTACAGGTGTTTTTTTTTTTTTTTGGGTTGATTTTCATCACATGTCCAAAGGGTCCGAGATAGTATTGAGCACAACTGTACACACACACACACACACCAGCACACACACACAGGGGAACAACATTATACCCAAGGTCGCACGGGGTTAAAATGTGTCTGACAAATGAGCACATATGTAAATATTAGTTTCATATGCTCTAATAAATCATATCCATCCAGTTAAGCTTTGCAAAACATACTATTTTTAACACGAACCAAAGGATAGACATCGTTAGATCAGGATCATGGGCGTTAAACCACATATGTGTCACCTGCTCTGACCACCGGGGGAGGTGTTAGTCAGGTGGACGCGCAGCTGGTTTCAGTTAGGTCCTGTAAGCAACTGTAACAGGTCGCACCCCGTAGCAGGTTTTGTCATATTTGTTTTTGTCAGTTGATTGAAACAAAGCTCATCTTGACTCATGTCTGGAAGAGGTTCAAGGCGGGTAAAGGACTCTGTGAAAGGATGCGCTAACGCGTCATCCGTAAAGTTTTGCGAGATACAATCCAGGGAATCACCAAACCCGCCATTCGTCTTCGTCGCTTCGGCAATCCGCCGCGGCGGAGTCGAGCGCATTCTCCGGGTCTGATCTACGAGGCGACCCGCGGGTGATGAAGGTGTTCCCTGGAGAACGTGATCCGCGGACGCCGTTTTACCTGTACAACCGAGCACTCCAAAGAGAAAACAGTCACCGCTATGGACTACGTTGTGTACGGCGATCAAACGACAGGGACGCACCTTAGTACGGCTTCGGAAGGATAAAACGTCTCAATATCAGAAGAACAAACCCAACGGCGCTCTTTTAAGAGCCACCCACACTCCTCACAAAAAGGATAATCTTGGATGCTTCATGCTCTACATGGGGAGCTAATGATATTTATTTTCTACTAAACCTTTCACAAATAAGTAGATTACTGTTGGTTTTTTTTTTTTTTTTCCTAGATGGATAATGGTTTAGCCGATTGCGGAATTGATGTTACGGATGTTATTTTAATGATGCTTTAAAGCAGTGCCATTTATGTTTTTCATTAAAATAACAAAGTAAAAATATTATAGCGTAAAAGTTTTTGTTATATATAGAATCATGATGGAAACTGAGTTAAAGCTTCATGAATAACACAAAAATGTTCAGATAAGTATGGTTCTGGAAAACTAAGGCGGAAGGTTATATTTTCCCACAAAGGAGGCGTTTGTGATATACAATTTCTGTGAAACTGTACCAGTTCTACCTCAAAGTCACCTTTATTCTTATACAACGTTTCGTAACAATACATATCGTGGTAAAGCAGCTGTAACATATTTAAACAGGAAAAAAAAGTGTCAATAATGTAAAAAGCACCATAGTAGACACCAATGTTCAGTTAAGAAGACATGGGCTTTAGGGTCGCCATTTTGTTCCTCTGTGATTTCCTTAACGGGATTTATAATGGTTTTAAAATTAAACACTTTGTGCATGATATTTACTCTCGAAAACTATTATTTTATTGTTATATAAAATACTACTATAAAAATAGCGGGAAATGAAACAAAAGGAAAAACCCAGTCGGGTGGGTGCCTAGACAGTAAAAGAATGGAAACAATTAGGAAACCCAGTCGGGTGGGTGTCGGTTCAATGACATGGAGAGGTGGGTGGAGCTATATTTATGCGCTTGGGTTGATTGGCTCTCGTGTTACAGATTCGGGATGCCTCGGAGGGATGGTCCAATTAAATACGCGTTTATAGGTTTGACCAATGAAAACAAGCAATCACATCCTATCAGAATTAGCAGTCGTGCGAGTGAATAAATACCCCTGTAGGAGGGTCAGGATAGTTACTGCATTCTGAGAATTTAATAAGAAATAGCGTCCGTCATGCCTGAACCAGGGGGTGGCGAAGTCCAGCGCCCGAAGAAAGGCTCCAAGGAAGGCAGTCACTAAGACCCGGCCGCGAAAGGAGGAAAAGAAGCGCCGAAAAGTCAGGAAGAGAGGTTGGTGTAGGTCGCCATCTACGTGTACAAAAGTGCTGAAGCAGTTCATTGTGGTGGTGGCCAACACCGGGATCTCTTTCCTAAGGCGATGGGCATCAATGAACATCTTTCGTCAACGACCATCTTCGAGCGCGCATCGGGGCCGGGTGAAGGTCCTCGTCTCGACTCAACTACAACAAGCGCTCCACAATCACTTACCGAGAGAGCCAGACCGCCGTGCGTCCGCTGCTTGATCGGCCGGGGGGGGGGGGAGCTGGCACAAACACGCCGTGTATGAGGGCACCACGTCCGTAAACCAGTACACCATCTCCAAGTAGAACAGTCGGATACTGTGAAACACCCCCAACGCTCTTTTAAGAGCCACCCATATTCTCACTGAAAAGAGCTTACTAATGTTCTTAAAAACTTCAGGTTCAACCATTTAAGTTGAGGTCCACGGAGTAGTTTGGTTTTGTTTGTTCAATGTTCTCCATTTAAAAAAAGTTTGTAGAGTTTTGAGATGGGAATAACGATGTTTATTTAAATCAGCCTTACAATTGTAGCAGTGGTTGCATGAGAAATGTTTCTCATCAACAGATCAAACTTCATTCATATACCTGATATTCATGTTTGTTGTAGAGTACATCACTGTAGACAGTTCACTCATATTCACATTCATTTTTGTATTTGAGCAATTTTATATATTTCATAGAGCATCCAAAGAGCTGTAAACATTACGCCAGGATTATGCGTAGAATAAAAAGTAGATCATATAAAATATTTATTACACATTTTTTATATATATAGTATATATATATATCTATACAACCGTACATTATATAATATATTTGTAATATTCATTGTGAATCAATCTTAAGACTTAATACACGGTAATGGCATTTTGGTTACTGGGTCACACTTTGTTTTGTGCGTCTTAATTCACAAACGGTGTGTAAACGTTTATTTTGTATTCAGATTGTGTGTTTGTGTTGCATTTCTACATTCTTTTTGTTTTGAATCTACTTCTAACAAAAACGCTGATTTGAGCAGGCCCACGTGTAAATGAAGAACCTTGGCATCTGGGAACTCAAGTGCAGATCATCTTCATGCTAGCCTCTCCTCCTTTGGGTATATATTCTTCATCTCCAGAATCAGTGAGGTTCTTCTCCTCTTCCTCAATGTCATCAAATACTCTTCATCATCATCATGCATCCACGGGTGCTCCCTCCTCTCACATCTGCTCCCTCAAATTTTACCTTCAAAGAGGAAACAAAAGAACGAGTTGCTCTTAAAGGTGACATATCATGATAATCTGACTTTTCCAGGTTTTAAGTTCTATAATCAGGTCCCCTGTGCATCTAACAACCAGGAAACGTGAAAAAGATTAACCCAGTAACTTTTGTTTTTGGTAAGCCTTCTTTTTCTGACAAAAAAAAAAAAAAAAAAAACGAGCGTGTCCTGATTTCACCTCCCTTGGTGATGCGTGGCAAAGAGATCTCACGTTATAAATATTACGCGGACCCGGTTGGCCGCTCTTAATCTGTAAGTTTCTACCCGCGGCACCGTCATTTTGATTTCGCAAGCGACATCGATGTACCAGTTCTAAATGCCATGGTGAAAGTTTGAGCAAAACATACGTGCTGGGGCATATGGTCATTTTCTCGTCATTAGAATATTTATCAAAAAGTTGAGGTGGGTTTATTTCAGCTTAATTTCCATTCAAAAAGTGAAAACTTGTATATTATATTTATTCATTACACAAGGGGACTGATATATTTCGGCAAAAATGTTTATTTTTTTTATTTTTTTTATTTTGATGGTTTACGAAACTGACAACTAGGTTTACGGAAACTCCCAAATCAGTATCTCAGAAAATTAGAATAATTGTGACCCATCTTGGTTTCAATAATTGAAGACCACCTGGTGCCACACTCTAATCAGACCGTTAATTAAACTCAACACACCTGCAAAACCTTTAAATGGTCTGCTCACTATCATGTCTAGTTCTGGTAGCTACTTACACAATCATGGGGAAAGACTGTGACCTTGACAGTTGTTCCAAACGGACAACATTGACACCTTGCACAAGGAAGGGCAAGACACACATAAATGGTTCTTATTGCAAAAGAGGCTGGGGCTGTTCACAGAGCTCTGTGTCCAAGCACATTGAATAGAGAGGCAAAGGGAAGGGAAAGATGTGGTAGAAAAAAAGTGTACACAGCTATAGGGATAAACCGCACCCGGGAGAGGATTGTGAAATAAACCCATTCAAAAAATGTGGGGGAGATTCACAAAAGAGTGGACTGCAGCTGGAGTCAGTGCTTCAAGAACCACTACGCACAGACATATGCAAGCCATGGGTTTCAAGCTGTCACATTCCTTGTTGTCAGCCACTTCTTTGAACAACAGACAGCGTCCAGAAGCGTCTCGCTAAAAAAAGGACTGGACTGCTGAGTGGCCCAAATTTTTATGTTCTCTTATGAAAGTAAATTTTGAACATTTCCTTTGGATATTCAGGGTCCCAGATGTCTGGAGGAACGAGAGGAGAGGCACACAATCCACGTTTGCTGAGGTCCAGTGTAAAGTTTCCACAGTCAGTTGATGTTTGGGGTGCCATGTCATCTGCCTGGTGCTTGGTCCCACTGTGTTTTCCCTGATGAGGCCAAGGTCACCATAGCCGTATCACCAGGAAGTTTTTTAGAACACCATGCTTCTGCGGGGGGGGTGCTGCTGAACCAACCTTTATGGAGATGCAGATTCATTTTCCAACAGGCCTTGGCACCTGCACACAGGGCCAAAGCCTTCCAGTAACCTGGTTTAAAGGACCATGGTATCCTGTTCTTAATTGGCCAGCAAATTCGCTGACCTTACCCATAGAAAATCATGGGGTATTGTGAAGAGGGAGATGCGATATGCCAGACCCCCCAACAATGCAGAAGAGCTGAAAGGCCACTATCAGAGGCAACCTGGGCTCTTCATAACACCTGAACAGTGCCACAGATGATCGACTCCAGGCCACGCCGCATTGCGGCAAGTAATTTCGGCAAAGAGGAGCACGCCAACTCGAGTATTGAGTGCTGTACATGTTAATACTTTTCATTTTTAATACTTTTTTAGTTGGCCAAGAGTTCTTCTAAACATTTCGTGATTATTGTTCTTAATTTATATTCTCAGTGTCTGAGATACTGAATTTGGGATTTTGCCTTAGTTGTCAGTTATAATCATCAAAATAAAAGAAATAAACATTTTGAAATAGTATCAGTCCTGTGTGTAAGGAATGAAATATAATATACAGGTTTCACGTTTTGATGAAATTAATGAAATAAATCAACTTTTTGATGATATTCCAATTATATGACCAGCACCTGTAATACCTGTTTCTGGTTTTGGCTGCACAACGCAGAAACAGAACACTGGTTTACAGACCAGCCTCAGAGGAGGACAACACAGCAGCTTCCTGTCGGTCAGCTTGTCCTATTCAGTTAGATTGTTTGCAGAAAATATCAGGATTAGTATAAAGTCTGGTCAGTGCAAACATGTACTTGTTACTCACAATTGCTCACGGACTCTAACTGCCTCCTTGCTTAGGCCATTCGAAGCATAATAAAGAAGATTGGGTCCTCTGAAGTCTGACTGCAAGCACTGCTCGGTGTAAGTCACAGGTGTCTCAGGAGACGTCTGCCATTTCTTCTGGGACGACACTTCTCTTGGTTATCCTACTACAAACATAGGCCTAAAAGACATGTGTGGCACACTTAAGATAAATATTCAGTACTTTCCTGTAGGATCTTGACATGCTATGTGAAGAAGAACTAAAGATGCAACACGATTCTGGTTTGTTGAAGTCAGTTACATGTGTTTTGGTTGGTGAGCACCTGTACATCCCAAGTCTTGCTTACATAAGCAACTGTAAAAGCAGGGACATACTGATATAAATTGATTGCAGCACATTGGGGTCATCATAAAAATCCTGCAACTAGCTTATTAGTTAAAATGAGATTATTTGAAAAGAACAATCTTCTATATATGCTTATGAACTATAACAACACTCCAACATCCTTGAAGTAATTACATTACAGTTACATTCATAAAAACTAAGAATGTGGGCAAACTGTTTCAAACATCCAAACCTTTCTCATTCGTATGCACTGGACCGTCAATCACCCTCCCTCTTCATCTGTTTGTTTGTGGAATCGGAGATCTGTTCGTCAAGTTTAGTGCCCGCGTAAACATTCTTGTCTCACAAAAACTGTAATTAGATCAAAGATAAAATTAATCTCGTTGATTTATTAGCTTTAGGTGGATCATAACAAAAGTTTTCTGTCAAATCAGCAGTACATTGCACGCCAATTTAAATTTTTGTACGTTCCATTGATGAACTTGCTATCTAAAATACGTAAAATGTAAAAAACGCATATGCTTATGAGAAATATTTAATCAAAATGATCCCATACATCCATGTCTCTTGGTAAATAATCATTTTTGTGGATTATGGTATCCTCACGCTCATTATTTTGAAGGTGATTTTTTATTCAGTAAGGGACGCTGTAATCAAAGAGATGTTTCTCTGATGAGTAGTAATCGCTATAGAGAGGTGGGTATGAACTTTCTTTTATAAGACAGCCTAATTTAAAATTTTACAAGTGTTTTGTAATGTGTTTAATTATCATGGGCAATTGTAATGAAAAGAGAAAAAATCTGATACGAAGCATTAATACTAATACTAAGAGTAAATATATTTGGTTGGAATATGCTATATTTTAGCAGGCTAGTAAATATGTGTCTATGATTACAGCTCCCTTGAAGCTCTTGTGGTTTTCTCCTCCATCTTCTCAATCCTGTTCTGCTCACAGGTCTGACTGGAGATGAGTTTTGTTCCTGCTTGATGAAAGGTTGCTGATTTATCTAGAATAAACTTCAGTTTTTTTTTTTGTTTTTTGTTTTTCTTCAGATAATGGAGTGAACTACAAGCAGTATAATATGTTGCACTGCTCATTTATTGTAATAAATAACTGATTACTAAAATAATGATTAATGATAATAAATCATATATAATAATAATAATAATAATAATAATAATAATATTGGTCTGTGTTTGCTATTTGTCTCCCGAGAGTTGGCACAAACAGTCTATACAAGATATACAAATGGGCCGTCAAATCTATCATAGAGGGTAATTTTTAAAACCCTTATAGACCCATTGGTAAGAATGTGGAGAAAAGCCATACTAATGATTATACTAACCAAATCTTAATACTTTTAAGATTATACATCTTCACACAGATCTTCAACAGATTCCCTGGAGCTACCCACCATCATCCCCATCCCAAAGAAATCCCAAAACTACAGGACTAAATGACTACAGGCCTGGTGGCTGTCTTCTGTCATTTGAAAAAACTGGTTCTGTCTTATCTGAAGGACATTTACTGGACCCCTTACTGGATCCTCTTGCAGTTGCCTACAGAGCAAACAGGTCTGTGGACGATGCAGTAAACATTGGACTGCATTATGTTCTGCAACACCTAGACAGCAGACCAGGACTTAATGTGAGGATGCCTGTTTGTGGACTTCAGCTCGGCCTTTATCTCTATCATCCCAAACCTCCCTCCTCCTGCCCAAAACTAACTCAGCTTTCCATGGCCCACCTCGTCTGTCAGTGGATCAACACAGCTAGGTGAGGCTGGGAAAACTCGCATCCAGCACTTGTACGATCGGCGAACTCGGCTAGCCCCTCAGGGATGTGTTCTCCTCCCATCACTGCTGCGCTCTCCCTGTAACACTAACGATTGCGACACATTAAAGACCCCTCCTGTCAAGCTCCTGAAGTTTGCAGATGACACCACACTTCTCATCATCGGCCTCATTTCAGGGAGACACAGGTGAACGAGTCTGCTTAACAGACGAGGAGTTAAAGGCTGGCTGTATCTGGTGTATTCTCAACAACCTGGAGCTTAAACACGCTCAAAACAGTGGAGATGATCGTGGACTTCAGGAGAAACCCCATCGGTGGTTTTTTGTGTTCTGTTATTACTTTGCACTGAGGAAGCTTCGATATCTGTAAACATGATTCCTCGTATGTGTAACAGCATACCTGGAAATAAATAAAGCCTCATTCTGATTCTGATTCTTTTATACTTCTCTGTTTGCTCTCTTTCCCTCTTCTGATTGTAAGTACATCGAATACTACTACACTTACCCAAATTAAATCAAGCCGTCTTATATAAATATATTGGTCATATATCATAAATTACTTTATTTGAAATTAGCATTTTAATATTGGGGTAAGTGGTTCAAAATACAGTATAAAATGTTGCCCTACCCATGCTGTCTCTTAAACGGATGGAGTCTTTCCTTTGTTCAGGGAAACGATAACGTTAACCGCAACTAACTTTATAACATGAGCCGATTAAGATGCATTTAATTAAAAAATACTTAAGTGATAAGATATACATTATTATAACTAATAGTTGTTGTTAAATGAAGTAAAATATCTGCCATACGTAGTATTTCATGTAGCCTGTGAAGTTGTGTTTTTCTTTAAAATGGATTACGTCTGAATTTCTCTGTTTTACTGTTCAATCAAAATGAACGATTTCCTCGGAGATGCAAAGCAAAAAACAAAACAAACAAAACAAAAAAAATATGTCGTTAGTCTATCAGCTCAATAAACGACAGAATTCATCCTGACCCCGACCATGAGGCGCCCCGAGACCTGCGTAGGCTTCAAGCATGCACAAAACAACAACAAAACAGCTGCACACAACAATATGAACACGCGCTTCACTGCTGCTCATTTACTTAAAATTCACTCTCAAACTGTTCTTCTGAAAAGCACCAGAGGATGATTTAATGATGTTATGACTTTTAAACTTAATTAAGCCTTTAGATTTACACGCGGCTTGTTCCGTGTTGTGATTGCCTCGACCGTTGATCTGCGGAAGCCAAAACAAACTTTCCTCGCCGGCGTGTTTTAGTTCCACAGAAAGACAAGAACCTATGCTTGCCTGTTCACTTTGTTTCTTCACTGCGTCAAAAACTGTTTTAACACTCGAGTTCCTTGCTCTTAAATGTAGGAGAAGAAAACACAAGCGCGAGCGGCTCCCGGGGGCGCGCAGACGACCGAGCGGGCGGGTTGAGTCTATATGTTCTGATTTTGGTGGTTTAAGAGCGCAGCGCCTGCTCGAGCGACACTCTGAACTCAGTGTTTGAAAGACTGTAACTCCGCTCAGAAAATGGCAGAAAACCGCTCCAGCTTGTTTGCCGCTCCGCCGGCCAAAGCGCCCAAGAAGTCAGTCCGCCGCCAAAGCCAAGAAGCAGGTCCGGGCTGTCGGTGAGCTGATCGTCAAAGCCGTGTCCCCTTCCAAGGAGAGGATCGGCGTGTCCCTTCGCTGCCGTTGAAGAAAGCTTCTGCTCTCCGCCCGCCGGCGGCTACGACGTGAGAAGAACACTCCCGCGTAGTCAATCTCGCCATCAGATCCTGGTGACTAAAGGTTCCTGCTGCAGGTCAATGAAACCGTTCGCCTCCGTCTCCTTTCCAAGATCAGCAAGAAGCAAGCCGAGCCCAAGAAGAAACCGGCCAAGAAGGTGGCTCCTCAGCCAAGAAGCCCGCTGCCTGCCAAGCAGCCCAGGGCGAGCGCAGCGGCAAAGAAGCCCGCCGCTAAGAAATCACCCAAGAAGGCCAGAAAACCGCGCCGCCTGCCGCTAAGAAGGCGACCAAGAGCCCCAGAAGGCGACCAAGAGCCCTAAGAAGGCGAAGAAAGCCAGCAGTCTCCAAAGCAAGCCAAGGCCCCAAAAAGCCAAGACTGCCAAACCCAACGGCAAAGCCTAAAGCTGCCAAGCCTAAGAAGGCAGCTCCCAAGAGAAATAAATTCTTCTGTTTTTTTCCCCAACGGCTCTTTTCAGAGCCACCCACAAACTCTAAAGAAAAGAGCAAAAGAAAGTCCTTAAATTTGGTTCTTAGTGGAAGTTTATTACCAAAGACTGTATCTGAGTTAAATGACATCTGAAACGCTCTAGAAAAGTCACATTTACTATATGATGCAAATGCAGTTAGCATCTAACCAAAGTACGAATATACAGTGTCTACCAAAATGTTACAAAAAATACTATAAGTACAGTACAATATGAAAATCATTTACAGATTTTAATACTTCAGCATGATAACAGATAGGTTACTCTGAACAATATACGAGGATTTTGTATGTACACTATAAGCAGAACTATGAGCATAGAACATAATTTATAAGGCAATGGACAGTTAATAACTGCATAGAAAATATTCCATTGTACAATGAATCATTCAGTATTCTGGTGGCAGACAGTAGTGCAAGTACTAAGTGAACTTTTTTTTTGAACAAATATTTATAATGTTGATATAAACGTATTCACACCCCATCACAATTTCTTGTATTATTTTTATTTTATTATTTTTTTTTTTCGTAATGTGTTTAAATTAAAATGCTGCATAATCCGTCGCCATCTGTGGAGGCGTGGCTTTGGCTGTTGGAGGGAAGTTCAGTGATTGGTTTAAAATCTTTCCAGTCTCTAAACCAATGGGCGACTGGCACGCTCGTTTAAAAGCAGTATAGCGGAGTTTAGGAAGTTTTTATTTCTGTTTTGTAAACGAAGATATAGTTTCAGTTGAATATGAGTGGAAGAGGCAAAACGGCGGCAAGGCGAGAGCGAAGGCCAAGACTCGCTCCTCCAGAGCAGGGCTGCAGTTCCCGTCGGTCGTGTTTCACCACTTCTCCTGCAAAGGTAACTACTACGCAGAGCGCGTCGGTGCGGAGCTCCGTCTATCTTTGCGTCTGTTCGAGTATCTGACCGCTGAGATCCCTTGAGTTGGCTCTGGAAACCGCGCAAGAGACAACAAGAAGACCCGCATCATTCCCCCGTCACCTGCAGCTTGCGGTGCGCAACGACGTGAGCTCAACATACTCTCTGGTCGATTAACCCATCGCTCAGGCGGCGTGCTCCCACATCCAGGCCTGTGCTGCTGCCCAAGAAGAGCGAGAAACCCGCGCAAAACCAGTAACCTGAGTGCCTCTGCTTCCTCAAACACAAAGGCTCTTTGAGAGCACCTACTTCAATCTGAGGAAGAGCCATGCCTGGTTTGCAATCATAATGCTAGCGCTACCATACCAAATCAAAGTATTTCTACAAAAAGTGTGGGTAACTGCAAAGACAATCAAAGGCGAGATATTATTTAAATCTAAATCAAAGAATAAAATATTTTCTTCCAAGCAGTGTTGGTAAAAAACCCTTTAAAGGGCTGAGTAAAGTGTTTGTAGCATAAAAAATTAACTTAGTTGATACGTTAAGATTGAGATGCTGGTTTTGCTTGTACATTTAGTTAGTCATCTTTAATGTATAAACACCATCTGGAGTCAATGGAAAGCGTATGAATCTTTTTTTTTTTTTTTCTCTTCTGTGTAATGGAAGCTTATGTCAATAAAACTGCAGGCTTTCAATTTCAATGTTTAAGCATATGCTGCATTTCTGTGTTGATAATCTAATGTTATCTAGTCAATTGTGGGTTTCATAGGGCAGTTATATAAGTGAAGCTGGCACCAACCTCTTGACTTCATCATTGCATAAGTAACAGCTGAGGCTCCCCAATATTATACAGTCAATACAAATTCTCCCTTGGGCATCTAAATCTACCTACCCATCTAAATCACGTACCATTTTAATGATTGTTTTATTTTGAAAGTTTGCCAATATGAGTGATTAGTGTAACAGATTTGTTTAACTATAGGCCACTTGCTTTAGCTAGTGTTGTGTAAACCATAGTCCAATCACTATATGAGCTGGTGATCTAGCAGTTTTTTTCCCCGAGCTACTGTTTGGTTTTTACACAGCTGCTAAATATTGTTCTGATTATGGATAGATATGATTGGATTAAACACGAAAAAGATTGTTGCCATGGTATGCAGAAACCAAATAACAGAGATCTTAATAGCCCATATTGTATTTATATTAGGGCAGACATTAAATTTGTGTCAAAAGAATAAATAGATAAAATGGGGTCATATCGGTACCAATGGAATGTGTGATGATAAGGATCGGCAACACTGTCATGTAATGCGCAAGCTAAAGTAAATTTATTTCCTCAGCAACATAGCTTCAGATGCTTACAATGACTGCATGAGATCCTGCTGAAAACACCAAGATAAGTCATGCAAGTGATCTCTTTCAGGAGAAGTAACAATGCTTTAGATTATTAATAATCAATTTGATGTATAATGATTGCCGTTGGATGATCCACAGAATGCTTTATAATGCTGTGTCAATTTGGCTGTTGATGCCTAGCAGTCACCATGAAAAGTATTTTTTAATGTTATTGTACTGTTTTGTATTGAATTGTGTGTTTGGCCTAACTGACCTTGAATTCGAAAATAAAGTTGAATGAATACATGAACGTTTTGAGCGGGAACACACACAGCCCCGTTTTGAAAACTAAGCTGTCGCAGTCATTGGCTACATTCATGGGCACGTCACCACTCATCCAATCACAAGCCTCTGCGCCTTCATGACATCATTAGCTCGGGGCATTTGATGCTTTAAAAGCAGACACAGACAGAAAGACCAAATCATTTTCTACGTACTGAAACGGAGAAAGAATTTGATCGAAGCGATGGCAAGAACCAAGCAGAGGCTCGTAATCCACGGTGGTAAGCCCCGAGGAAGCAGCTCGCTAACATCTTCGAGCGCATCGCCGGTGAAGCGTCTCGTCTCGCTCACTACAACAAGCGCTCCACCATCACTTCCCGAGAGATCCAGACCGCCGTGCGTCTGCTGCTGCCCGGGGAGCTGGCCAAACACGCCGTGTCTGAGGGCACCAAGGCCGTCACCAAGTACACCAGCTCCAAGTAGAACAGTCGGAGACTGTGAAACACCCCAAAGGCTCTTTTAAGAGCCCCCCATCTTCTCACTGAAAGTGCTCGTACAGTTTTTGTGTTAATGGTAGATTCTGCTGTGTAATTAAACGTATATGAATGAAAATACGAATTCAGGTTGGTATAGACAAGACTATGCAGAAGTACTTGCTGCAGTCAAGTTTTCGCAAGTTATTACACATGCACCTGAATGATTATGTTAATAGGCTACAATTATGAAAACGTCTTTATAAATTGCTGACAATACAATACTGGACAATGACGCAATCTGCAAAATGTACGCTTCATTTATGAGGCTACAGTGTTTCTCATACATACCCGAATACAGTAACATTCAGTGATGTGCATACGAGGATTTATGTCTTGACTATATAATGTTAAGTAAATAAATAAATCGTCATCATCGCAGAAACCAAGATCCACTTACTATACATGATCCATTGCGATTTTATTTGGTATTAAATACATTTTACGTTTCGCCAGATTGCCCTTCATTCGCACAGAATCAGTTCTCCAATAGAACCAGTTCAGTTCAGACGCGCTGTGGTTGATGGTAGCTTTCACGCTGAACCACGCATGCGCAGTATCACCAGCTCATCGTTTCTCAAATCGGACGTGTCTAAAAGGAACGGTTCTCGGTTCAGTGTACTGGTGGTCCGTGTACCTTCGTATAATTCGTTTTTTGATTTAATATTGAAATCTGAAAAAAAAAAAAAAAAAAAACGGCACATTTTTCGTTTTTCATTCATTCAAACAAGACGAAAAATCAAGAATTTGGCTTCATTTTTCGTTTGTATGTTCAAGGACAGAAAACTAATAACTTGAATATTCGATCTCTACATGTGGGCGGGAATGAAACGCCCCTCTCCGCTGATTGGTCGACCAAACATTATGTGATAGGATGAATGAGGTAAATGGCTGTGATTGACACATGTGAGCACCAATCAGCAGCGAGTGCTGAGTATTTTCATGCCGTGTTTGGTTTAGCCTGGGATGCATCACGTCCGGGTCCTCCCCTTTTTGTGTTGACGGTGGCTTTGTTGGCTGTCTGTTTTATTAGTGTTTTCATCTGTTGCTGTGACTGCATGATTGCCCTTTTTAGCTTTTCAGCGGGGTATTTGAACGGTCCGTGTACGTTTTGATAGTTTTGTTTTTTTCGTTTGAAGCACAAAACAAAATAACGAGAAACCACCTGTTTTTTCGTTTGTCGTTTCAAACCAAAACAAAAGAAACGGGTTAAAAAAAGAGCGGTTCTCCCGTTTTTGGTTCTGAATCCAAAAAACGAAAAATGACAAAATCAAAAATCAAATAACGGTCCGATTTTGTTTTTTTTGAAATTCCTTTTTCCATTTTTTTTCGTTTGAAAATCTACATTGAAATACAGACAGGTTGGCCATGTGACCCGGAAGTAATAGTAAATATGGCCTATCAAAATAAAAGCCAAGCTTTTAGAACAGTCATAATATGCAGCGCTAATGTTATACCAGAGTAACGTTAGAAGAAGAAAAATCAATTAATAAATAGCCTTATATAAACCTGGACCGGAATAAATATGTAAGCAACAGTAGTTTATTACAGCTATTTAATATCGTGCCTATTCAGACATCACCAGTTATATGTTATATGCAGAGGTTAGTCAGTTGTAAATTATCTACAAACAAGTCATATTCTGCAGTAAAATCAAGTCATAGCATTACCCTATTGAAAGTCGCTTGTCACATTAAAGGAGCCATGTGTAATGTCTGGCAAAAAAATCAAGTCATACTCCACATTCCATACCAGATGGGGGCAGTATGCCTCAATAAAGTGAATTGGTCTACTCTAGAGTAACAAACGAGAAACGGCATAGTCTCTATGCTCTGCCCCTACCTTCACAACAACCCTAGAGCCATAGCCGAAGCCTAAGAGGACGTTTTGCCTCCAGAGGAACGTTGGGTGATGTCAAGTGATTTTGAAAACATGACATCTTCAAGCTACTCCCCTTCACCTTTACCAGTGAATATGTTCATATTTGTTTTGTTCATATTACATTTTGAATTGTATATACACATTATTTGAATTAAATTAATTTGACAGACAGCATTCTGTCAACATCATTGGTCAACATCAGACAGCTGATGTTGACCAAGCTAGCGCCAACCAACGTAACCAGAGCTGCCAACTCTCAAGCATTCACCGTGAGACACACGCAATTGACTCTTTTCACACGCTTTCAAAAACTTGACCGCTCTGAATATAGTGAGTGAGTGCGCGCGCGGCCGGGGCGCGCTCGCGCTCTCTCTCTCTCTCTCTCTCTCTCTCTCTCTCTCCTCTCTCTCTCTCTCTCTCTCTCTCGGGTTCATTATCAGCGAAGACATTTCAAGCTTCTTAGGTAATGTTACATTTTAGCATCAGCTTGGTAGAGACGGGCTTTGGTAGATAACAGGTGAAAACCGGATCGGATCTGTGGGTAAGTTATAGCTAGCTTACTATCAAACGCAGCTACGGTTAGCCATCGCTAACATTAGCACGTTTATCGAACAGCCTTCGATACATTTCTATGTTATAACTTCCCGAAAAAAATACGCAAACATATAAAACAAACCTTCTAGCGAAATACTAACAGCATCTTACTTACCAATCCAAAAGAAAATGTTGCAAGTTCGGAGTCGAAGCTCATTTCTTTCAAGTCCATCAGTTGTCTCCAGCGATGGAAAGCAGTGCCGATGTTTACTCTGTTTCGGCTCCTTTCTTATCGGATTTGATTTGTGATTCCGAGCGCGGTTGCTTGACATCAGCTTCAAGTACGCCCACAAGCCGTGCGAGTTATTCGTGTATTGCAGGTTGGCTGGTGGTTATGTTGCCCCGCATATCGCCTCCCATGGCCGAAACTGGTATTACGACTCCTGTCGGGCCGTGGCTAGTAATGCTAATGCTAATTAAGGTTGATATCTCTGCAGCACTATAACTTGACATTTTTTTTTAATGACATCATCGCCCTTATTTCTTCTCATTCTTTTGATGCGTGTAGGTCATTTTTTGGATATTTTTAACCTCAATTTTTACACATGGCACTTTTAAAGGGTTCAACATTATAAACGGACACTGCACTGCCAAACCTTGTTCAAAGATGTATTTTAGATTCTACTACAGAACCCAGGGTTTCAGAAGAAAACAAATATGTACTGCTTAATTACAGGGAAATGTGCCAAAAACATTTTATGTTTAATGTAATCCTGCAGCTATAAAACAATGGCATATTGGATTTTAATATTTGTATCAATATAATTGTGATGTAGCTTCAGTGAAGATGTAACCAGCAGGAAAAAAAATATGGATGTTACTGTCATACAATATAGAACAAGAGGCTTATGACACCAGAGATATATAGGGGATACAAGGGAATGTTTAGACATATCATTACTATGACTACAATTTTTATTAAAATTTAATTATTGCAGTCAATGGGAATATATAGCTATTAACACACTGTAACACTAACAAGTGAAATGAGACAGATGAAAATTGCTTGAGACAACTGTTTGAAATATATTTGTTGAAAAATATTCAGAATCTTGCAGATGTGATGGAAAACCCAGTTGTGGCACCGTGCTGCCGCAGCCTCGTTGGATGCCGGGTCTGCGTTGAGCAGTGGGCAACTACCTCGCCGCACTGCCCAAAAATGCAGGGACGAGATGTTCCAAGAAAAAAAAATTTAAAATTACAGGGACGGGGGGGAGATTGTGAATGTTTTCAAGGACACTATTAGTAAGGGGATTGTTTTAGTTAGTTTTTTATTTTAGGTTTAGGTTTTTAAGTTAAGTTAAATGGTTAAGTTTGGTTATGTTCATCTGTTATGTTATTTTATGCAATTAATAAATTGTTCATTTTTATTTTCTATTATTCTCACTTGCAGAACTCCTTTTGTTGTATTCATTTTATGTTATTTTATGGAAATAATAAGTTAATATAAATATTTTAATAAAATAAATTATGTTCACTTGCATGACATACTGCTTGTTGTCTATTATACACACTTGCATGACATACTGCTTGTTGTCTGAAGGCCTATATGTGAGACATGTTTTTAAATTTGTGAGTGTTACAGTCAACTAAAACTTCACGCAGTATAATAGCACATGTAAATCAGACAATCAAACATGAGGAGAAAAAGCTCATTTTATTGAGTAGGCTAATGCCTTAAGCAGCTGTGCTAAGAAACGTGATTTGTGAAAGCACAGTTGTAATGAAAATAATGGGAAGTGTTTTAATTACAGAAATCAATATCTCCATGACAGTAGCTCGCACAAAGCAGACACAGTGCGACACCTACTGGGTGTCTGTAATCGGTTTGAACTGCCCTTGATTTTAAACTTCGTTGGATTATTAACGTTACATGGAGGACTGAGAACCTTCACATATGTCATTTTTGATTGTATTATAAACAAACTATTATCACTATTAGTTAACTATCTTGTTCAATACATTTCTATTAACACTGTATAACGTGAGCGAGGTAACAGCGTGTCCTTGGGCTTTTTGAAAATAGATATGATGCATTAGGATAAAATTATATTTGAGGACCAACACAAGTTTTACGAGGGTGTCAATCGAATGGCAAAGACAAGATAGGGACTGATATTTTGATGGAGGAATCCCAATCTCCCTCATTATGAGTAACGTTATTAGGCCTACGCATGACGTCACGTGGGAATTCACGTTGAATCGCTGTCAGTTCGCTGTCCATTACGGTGGAAACCACATTAAATATAAATTGAATTATATAATATAGCGCTAACAGTAACAACTCTGCACACACAATAAGTTCTTAGGTTAACCTATATTACCAACTGTATTGAGCCAAACAATGCGCTCATTAAACGTGACTGGTGATGTCTGGATAGGCACGATATTAAATAGCTGTAATAAACTACTGTTGCTTACATATTTATTCCGGTCCAGGTTTATATAAGGCTATTTATTGATTGATTTTTCTTCTTCTAACGTTACTCTGGTATAACATTAGCGCTGCATATTATGACCGTTCTAAAAGCTTGGCTTTTATTTTGATAGGCCATTTTTACTATTACTTCCGGGTCACATGGCCAACCTGTCTGTATTTCAATGTAGATCTTCAAACGAAAAAAATGGAAAAAGGAATTTTAAAAAATCCAAAATCGGACCGTTATTTGATTTTGGTTTTGTCATTTTTCGTTTTTGGATTCAGAACCAAAAACGGGAGAAACGGCTCTTTTTTTTACCGTTTCTTTGTTTTTTGGTTTGAAACAACAAACGAAAAACAGGTGGTTTCTCGTTATTTTGTTTTGTGTTTCAAACGAGAAAAACAAACTATCAAAACGTACACGGACCTTGAACGCTGCGTGTCCAGCCTGCGAAGTGATAGTAAGCTCATCTACTCTCGTTGTGCTCATTTGGATTCTCCCTCTTTTGTTCTGGTGATTATCGTCGCGACTCTTTTGCTCTCTGCTACTGTTGTACACTTCACAAACACTTCCATTACCACTTCCTAGGAAGACTGCTGCTGTCGTTATGGTTGTTCATGCGGATTGTTAATTCTCTTCAGATAACTCGGGGTGGATGAATCTTCAGCTCACGTGACCATACTTTGTTATGGACTGCGGCCTCGTCTGAGCCAGGGGGCAAGGAAGTCGACCGGAAGTTGAAGTCGGCCGCGTGCCGCCATCTTGTAGCAGAACTTCACTTGCGTTAGCATCCCATTGACTCCCATTATTTTGGCGTCACTTTGACAGCGAATAACTTTACATCTGAGGCGCTTAAAGACTCCATTTGTCCATTATTTATTTCTAAAGATACACGACAATGTATAAATGGCTCCATTACCTTCTATGTTACATTATGGCCCCATAGAAACAGTTTTTGTAAAAATAGGCTAACGATTGCGTCATAACCACTCGACTCTCTGTCGCACAGGAGAGAAATTACCGTATGGACAGGAGGAGAAGCTCGCAGGCAATCGGGGAGACATCAAGAGATATGGCGTACTGGCGTTACATTTTAAAATACTATACAAAATAATTAATCAGAATACTTACTCCTGCTCACTCACGCCAAAGAACTCACCGCTCAAACTCGCCGTCTCTGCAAGATTAACGATGGCAGTTTGCACGCACGGCTACTAGAAGATTTACATCTGTCAGACAGGTTGCTGACGTCATCGAGCTTCGTTTGAGTCTGCGCGTCAGAAACTGAAGTGCTAAAAATCGCTAAAAATGGGCTTCACTTGTCTCAATTGAGTTCCAATGGGGTCGCTGTGTCCATTTCTTTTACTGTCTATGGTGTTAGAAATTTTTTAATTTGGTGTTCTGTTTTGTCTTTTGATTGAATACTTGTGTATTGTTTAGCCCTTACTGTAGTGGCTTTTACCCACATTGTTATGATTGAGTTGTAATTCCATATGACTGGTTTCTGTATGTATTTTCGTTTATGAGGTTTGTTTATTTTGTTTTTGATTTCCTTTCAGGAGCTGGGGTCCCACGGGTGGAGGATCTTTTGTGGTGGGGTGCTGCTTCAACGTTTGCTGTGTGACACTTTTTGAAGTGTGTGCGTGTGTGATCTGAGTTCACGGTCTGGTGTGTAGAAGTGTGCTTTTGGATAACTAGTGCTGGTGATCACTCCGGTGGGTAACCTCAGCCCTGTAAGTTAGTGTATGTTGTTTTCTTGTTTTTTTTTTGTGTTGTTTATGGTGAGAGTATAAACTGATTTTGTGTAATGTTTTGTTTATTTCTGGTGTAAATTTGTTTTGTTTCAATTAATTTAGTATTATTTGATTCTTTAATGTGAATTTGTTACAATTTTGTTTTGTGTATTTGTTTTTTCATGGTCATTGGAGAGAGTTGCTGCCAGAGAATGCACCCCATGACCAGACCATTTTAAATGCCTTTTCTATTTTAAAATTCAGTGTTTCAATAAACTTTTTGTATTTTTGATATCCACGTTTCCCGCCTACCTTAATTTATGAGAATCGGACCTGTGTGACCTAATAACAAACTTTGGGGTTATTTTTTATTTCCCGGGTGGCGTAGTCGACAAACTCAAAACGTGTGTGTGTTTAACCTGTACCGCTCCCTCCGCCACAATTACAATGCTGTAAATGATAATTAAAGGAAAATAAAGGAAGTTAACATGCAAACCAGTGGTTGTGTGGATTATTTTAGAAAAGTTTAGAGGATTTAAGTTAATCTGTAAACATTATTTAATGTATGAAGTTAAAAAATAAGCTAGTAATATAGTAAAAATTAATAAACTTTATCTGGGTTAAATCAACCCCTTATGCTGTGTTAAATAAACAACCTAATTTGCTGGGTAAAATTAACCCAAGATGGGTTCTGTCCTATATTTACCCAGCCCTTGGGTTAATAACCAACCCAAATTGGGTTGTTTTTAACCCAGCATTTTTTAGTGTACCTATACATCTTTGGCACACCTTTTGTGCACTGCAGCGCGGGGAGAAAGTATTAAACAAGCACAGACCACTATTAATTTGTGAACATAGGTAGTTTTAGACAATAAGCTGAGTTTAATTAATATTGGGTGTTGGCCAGCTAACTCATAGAATGACCACGTCACAGAACCGTTGTGTGACCAACTCCCTGTAGGTGCATAGAGTGGTGTATCGTTCCTTGAATCAGTTTTTGAAAGACCCATTATTATAGACAACAATTCAATGACCAATTATTATAGACAGCCACTTGATTTTATTTCTGAATTAATGAAGCATTTTGAACGAATAGATTGAATAAAAGGCTCCTTTATTAATACAATGAAATACCGCCACCTAGTGGTGATATTACTTTCATAATTCAAGTTTTATTTTCATTTAATTTCAAATCATTTAATATTGTTCATATTTCTGTATTAAAAATGTTGTATAAAACATTAATCTTATTTCATTATACATTTGTAATTGCTATGTAAATGCACGTACAGCCGTCTGATCAGCATTAAACTGTAAATACATCTAAAAGCATCTTCAGACGCAGGTTCTATATCTCTGAATACTGATTTAATTGGTAACAGCATATTGTCACATTATTCTATTTTTTTTTTTTTTTTTGAAGTAAGAATTTAACATTAAAGATGACATACAAAAGGTAAAAGGTTAAAAAAAAAAAAAAAAAAAAAAAAAAAAAACAGGTGCCCCTTATGGGAAAGTTAATTTCTGACACTCTGGTTTATTGTTCGAAGTGTTATTTCAGGGTTGGGATATGTTCTTATAACTCAAATGAGTTTACCTTCAATTCAATCACTGAAACAAGCGCTCTGACGAACAAATAGTCCCATGCCAGTGGGATAACAACATATGATTTCCGACATTTGTATAAAGTGCTCTATGAATAAAACTCAAAATAGAAAAAAATAACAGATGTGCTAATTTCTTTTCATATGTCATTTTATTTAAGTTCCTCTATAGTCCACAATGCAGCATTTTGTCTAAAACAAAAGTTATGACTACATGTTCACATAAATTGATAGCGTTCTGCGCTTCGCTACAATAGGCTATATTCTCCCGCTTCAGGTCGCTCAGCTGCCAGACAGATTTTGATAGGTGGATACTAATAAAACAGGCGGTGTTCCAAAGGACCAAAAGGCTCTGTCTCGGTACGGTTTGTGTCAAGCTATTCTTTAATCTGGCTGTTTGATGAAGAGAATGAGATAAAATGTAGTAGAAATAAACCCGTTAAAGGGGGGCTACAATTGTGTTTCATGTATTCAGAGTTGTTCACAGTGTTAAAGAGATGGACCGTAGAAGGATTCTTATGTTTAGGACTCTTATTATGTTGTAATGTTTGGTTGACCAATCAGCGGAGAGGGGCGTTTCATTCCCGCCCACATGTAGAGATCGAATATTCAAGTTGTTTATTCGTTTTCTGTCCCTGAACGTTAAAAAAAATAAATAAAATAAAATAAAGCCAAATTCTTGCTTTTTCGTTTTGTTTGGACAAATGAAAAACGAAAAATGTGCAGTTTTTTTCATTTTTCATATTTCAATATTAAATCAAAAAACGAATTATAACGAAGGTACACGGACCATTTCTAACTTTTCGTTTGAGGTTTACAAATCGTTTTCTGGCTTCAATATTTCATTCACACTTGTGGGCGGCGCTGAAACACTGCTTTCATCTGATTGGTCGAATCGCTCCACCTTCAGCACGGTCTTTTCATTCTTTCAGACAGAATAAGAGTCAGTACTATAATGTCTGAACCACCACTCACTGTTAATTAATATTTGAATCAGATGTTGCTGGGCACATAATTCTTGCTGCTGCTACTTGCAAGTGATCCCTTTAAATTATTTCTGGATTATAGTATTGTATGAATATTGTCCCACTGATAAATACAATGCAAATAGTTCTGTCTCTTTGGATAAAAGTGAAGTGAAAATAAAAATCAATAACAGACTGAACAGTTGCATGATAAATATGTCTGTAACATTTAACACTCTTGTTATTTAAGTCAAAAGGCACTAGGTATGTGTGTGTGACATTAATAAATAATTATGAAAATTAATAAAGTTAAATTTATTCAATAAATTAGAAATAATGTTTAAATTTATGAATGTAAGCATGTGTAGCCAACTCCGTTCACATGAAAAGAATGAGATGGAAAAGAGAGAAGGTAGAATCAGTGAACGCACCTTACTGACAAATATTAACAGGGTGTAGGGCAAATAAAATCCTTATTTTTCACGCCTTATAATTTAATTAGATTTATTACATACTAAATTGGTTGATGTTTCTCTTTTTAGTCTTCTTTGTTGGGTTTGAGAAAGCCAACATATATTTAAACATTGTTATTATTTATTATGAGAGTAATTGACACCGACTAGAACGTTATTGTTTTACCAAATTCATCTCAGATCTTCAGACTCGTCTGTCTCGTTGCTGTATAACTGGTCAGACTGACCTTCCCAAAAAATCCTATTGACTTTCGTTATCTGAGCAATGAGGGCCTTAACACTTAATGTCCACTAGAGGGGGCGACAGGATTTCTGTTTACATCAGTTTAAATGACAAATAAATACATTAATTGCATGTGTACTGCCATGAATATGCCATATCTGTGTACAAGAATAAACTTCACACTTCAAGCTATACAACTACTTAAAACTTCCCATTCCTATTCCCATCCAAATTTATTTTAAGATATCTTTATTCAAACTGGTTTATGCATTTAATGTTTTGTCCATCTGGAACTTTTATTTTTCATGAGCTGTATATTTTAAGATGTACTAGGTGTTGATTAAATCACATGCGCTGAATGTAAAGAGCTAATGTCAGGACTCTCAGTCCTGCTCCTGGAGGGCCAGTGTCCTGCAAAGTTCAGCTACCCCGAATAAACACAGCTAAGCTAAGCAAGGTCTTCAGGATCAGCATGTCCAAGCGGGTGTGTGTTGGAGCTGCACAACATGGTTCTCCCGGTTCAGGACTGGCTTTTAAATCTATAAATGAATTTATTCAGTTGGGTGTTTGCATGCAGGGGTGGACGTCAGTAAGTACAATGGAAAATGTAATCTGTACAAATTTTATTTAATCTTCACAAAACATGCAAACAAACTTGTGGATACGGAGCAGATGCAACTTGCTGCTTTGGCAAGGGGCGGGGCAGTACTGAAACACTGTCCAATCACAGCGCACTGGGACAGCTAACCAATCACAACACATTTCGTTTTTCGGAAGGCAGACCTTCATCAAACCCAGAACTAATCGAGCTGTTTGTGCCAGGATGGGGAGAAAGGTATTGTAATAATGTAAATTATGTGAAAAATAATGCATTTTCCAAACCACCAGGCATGAGAGCATGTTCTAGTACAGCCCCCAAAACAAAATCAAGACTTTGTAAAAGAGCATAATAGGACCCCTTTAAACTAACTCAAGCCATATTTATTTATTTATTTATTTAGTCAGTTAGTTAGTTAGTTAGTTTTTTTTTTTTTTTTTTTTTTTTTTTGTAAGGAACTGGGTCATTCCTGATAAATTCATGTATCTACGATTTAATTTTATATTACTAAAATTAGTCACATTATTACAATTAGATTTTCTTAAATTATATATTTTTATGTCTACTTCAGCAATTAAACATAGACAAATGACATTAAATATACTATTTTATATTTTATTCACCTTTTTATTGATATGCTTTTCTGATATGATTTGTGTTATTATTATTATTATCGCAGGGCAAAGTAATCAAATCCACAAGAAATATTAACAATGAATTGATATATTTATATATATATATATATATATATATATAATATATATATATATATATATATATATATATATATATATATATATATATATATATACGTTTACATTAAGTTATAGACTAGGCTAAACTGCATATAATCATACTTCCATGAAAACAATAACTCAGAGACCAAAAAAATCTGAGCGTCATGCGTAACTAAAAATGTCCTGTTATGGGATGCATATTTAATGTTGCTGGCACTAATGACCAGCATTGGCAGGCAGTATAATAGCCATTATGCATGTGTTTTAAGTTCATTTTTGGAAGATGGAGAAACAAATCTGTACTTATTTCAGAAAGTATTGATGATAGTAATAGGAGTGCATCAGAAAATCAGGTTGTAGTAATGAAATAAGTTGTTGAGGACCAAGCAGGATAGAAGCAACGAGGGTGAGGGCAGTGATGAAGAATAGGTTGCTATGGACGTCAGGCATTTGGGTACATTAGTGTATTCCAGTTTGAAAGATGTGATCCATACAACGACCAGAGGTCAGGAAAGATGCCAATGTCTATTCATAAGGATTTTTGTTTGTTTGTTTGTTTTTAACAGTTATACCTTTATATTTCTTTTCAGATAGTGAAAAAGCTTTTGATTGTGTGTGAAATTTCAAACAATTTGGCAAAAAAATAATTTACCCTAATGGGACAACGTCAGTTAAAAAAAGGTCAAAAGGTCAGATGTAGAATTATTATTATTATTTTTATTATTTTTGGTGTAATCAGTGTTTAAGTTGTATTTACAACACTGTTCCAGAACAGTCCAACCCAAATATTCAGATGTGTGACTCACAGCCTGTAAGTACATTTTCATATTTATATAATTTGCCACTGATAATTCAAACGTGAGCTTTGAGCAGTGTAGAGTAGACTTGTTGTTTGTCATATCTCAGATCACAAATGCAGACATGGTTTTACGTTTACACAGCGAGATACGCAACGCAATGTGTAAAAATACAGTACAAGTCATTATAATCAGTAATTGTGTTCCCACTGGTTGCAACTTATGCCTCGTTTGTAATGGGTTTTAATGGTTTTGTCTCATTGCGCCAGTGTTCTGACAATTTGTGCTACCCAGTCAGATTAAACAGATGGTAGCATAATTTGAAAGTAAAATCCTTTATTAACATGTACACCTACCCCAACCCTAAACCTACCCTTACAGTAGGATAAATACAGTGATGGTAGCATAATCTGATAGGTACCATTATTTGTTAGAACACCGTCTTGTATACTGTTTTATGCATGCTTTGATATAACTACTTGTTCATTTAATTTTACCTATATGTAGTTTTACCATGTTTAGTATCTTTGAATTTGTGATGATCTAAACGATAGTGTATATTATATGTTGGTACATAAGCAACATATTAGTATTCTAAGAATCTTGAATATTCTTCCCATGAACCCCCACTCGAGTTCCATTTTGCAAATTGCCATGCTTTCACACAAAGGGTTGTAAAACTCTTCATTAGTTCCAACCTCCCGCTTGGAATTTCAGCCTTTTTCATTGGACAACCCCATCCTGAGAGGTATGAACCTTCTCAGACCTTAAAGGCCTCACATCAGTGACCCGCCTTCAGTCTGCGGTTCTTTTAGATCCTAAGGAGATGAGGAGGATGAGCTAGAACTCTCTTGAACCCGCTAAGTCTGTGCCAGGCCTTGTGCCTTGACTTTCAATTCACCAAAGATCCTAGGATCACAGCTGATGTCTCTCTTAGCTCTTTTTTTACTTTCCACTGGGAAGAAACTGCCAATCACCATCGAGTCAGGACATCTTTGGAATTCATCACTCTTCAAAACTGGAAGAACGTGATCGCAACTCCTACACCACCGAACCTCCAAACCATCAAGACTTTGCATCCAGACGCTCTTTCCAGGTCAAGGAAATGCAAGTATCATACATTTTACTAAACAAAACAGAGGTTTAGTATAAGCTATAGACCCTGTTATAAACAGCGCTGATGGTTTCACTCAGGTGGTTAACTGACTCCTTTCATAGCTTCATTCTCTGGTTTTCCTGATGGTTTCATCCATCGTGCCTCATTTGCCCTTGTTTGTATGTTTGCTTGTTAGACTAGTTTGTGTTAGTGTTTTGTTAATAAAACTCGTGTGCACAAATTACATGAGTTTCTGATTCTGCCTTACAAATTATTGTCCCTTACGATTTTGATCCTCGCTACATGCTCTGATGTACGGAGCCCCGCAAATGGCATGCAGGAAAAAATAGTAGGCTAAATCGTGTGCACGATATACTATTTAGTTTCCTCAAATTACAAATTGTGCGCACGATTTATTATTTATTTCTTGCATGTCACGTGCGGGGCTCCGTACTGATGCATTAATACTATTGAAAGTATTTATATCCTTTCTTAGAGTTTACCCTAAGTGTTCACTGGATGAACAGATTAGTTTATGGCAGTTGAATTCTGATACAGTTACTACTGGCAGTTCATATAAATAATTGGAATTAATCATAATTAATTGTAATTATTCATATACATTTCCCTTTTGAGCTTAATTTACTACAAATGGCAAAAGTAAAGAAGGGTAAGTGAAGGTTCAAGAGAAAAGAAAGGGTTTAAAACTGTGTGACTAAAGGTGCCAGTAAAATTATAATGTGGAGTAGGGCTAAGGTTGGGAATCATTTTAATTTGAATGATTCGGATTCTTGTCAATTCCTAATTTTGATTCCAATAAGTTAAAATATACAAATATAATAATAATAATAATAATAAATCTTAGATATCTTATTGCAAAATATTGCATAGTTAGCTGAATACTATGAATGAAAATCAACAGGCTAAAGAATACTTACACAAGGATGTTTGTGCAGCAGAGAAAACAGCCCCCAAGTCTTCTTGACTTGAATGGTTTAAAATCACATTTAAAGTGTAATTTTGTTGTAATAACAAAGGTGGACTCCAGGCAAATTTTCAGTAGGACACAAAAAGAGAATTTTATTTAACATTTTAACCCATACCTAGGCAAAAAAAAAAAAAAAAAAAAAAATGTTGTATGTACAATGTTAATAAATGTGGAAGCAGATCATCAAAATCTATGAAAAGGGATCATTACAAGTACATGTGCATTTTGTACAATGTCAGGTATCCAAATCATAAATATCATTTGTAAGACATGAATTGTTTTACCTACCTTTCTGCTGATAGTCAGCTGTTGTCCAGTGTTCAACTGCAGATAAAGCGCCGCAAACCTTTTATTTGCAAAGAAACATATAAAATCCCACCCTTTTCCTGTCACAAAAAAAAGGCATATTGTGATATTTGCATGTTATGAAGTGATAACCAACATTATGTGTTAGACATCAAGATCCAATTAAATTGTCCCAAACCATTAAAGGCATGCTGGAGCATGCTGGAAGTAAATCTTGCAGAGATGAAGTCCATAGTGTATGTGTGGAGTATCAGCGGTATCAGCTTAAAACTTCTTAAAACTTCAGCATTCTTTCATATTTGTGGTGTTGCAAGTTTGTTTGTGTGGTATAGAGTTGATGTCGTTGTGGTGATGTATGCTTGTTGACTTTTGCATGTGTGAGTTATGCAGTGCTCTGGGGCATTAAAATGTATTTGGAGTATTAACAAGACAACATGAGTTTAACTCAACATCTTGTTATTCAAATTCAGAGGTTTTGCAAGTCAATTTAAGCAGGATTTTCTGAAACACTGCACAATCCTGGCAGAACCTCAGCACCTTCCAAGACTATTCCTGCCTCCTAAATGACTGCCCCCTGTAGATCTACTTTAGTCTTTAGACTGACCCTTTGAATGGCCAAGAACCACCCAAGAAGTTGTGTGCCTGATTGTGTTGACATTTCCACATCCCTAAACATGACGCGCCACAAAATGAAGCGTAATTGGTTGCTTTACCTTTAACAGACCAATGTGTAAAACTCTTGGACGTATTTGAAAGATCTTTACATATGTTACATACTTTTGAAAATCCAGCGTTTAGTTGATCCTGACAAGCCCTCATCGTCACAGTTGTAAACACCGAGGGGATTTGGCGTCACATTTCCAGGCAGACTGTTAAAGAACGTGACACATACAGTACATCTCCCAGAAATAATGTGTAATTCTACCAATCCGATGACGACTTTGTAACTCTTGAAGTGTTTCCAAATTCCAGACCGTGGGCTTCTTGGGCTATTCCCCCATTACTGTCCTGAAACAAAATAATAATAATAAAAAACAATAATAAAACCAAATGCATATTGTGTTTTCTGTTTGTTTTTTTCATTAGGAGGGGAAAATGCAAAACAACAACAACAACAACAACAACAACAAAATATGTCAGGCTCAGCTGTAAAATAGAACAACAAATCTGCAAAAACAAAAATAAGCCAGAAAGTTAAATGGCAATTAATCCAAAAAGGAAAGGCAGGAATCACCTTATTGAATGTATGATACACACACTTTTATTTCTGAATACTTAACTATTAACCTGCTTCGTTACTTTAAAATACAGTAAAAAAAGAAAGAAAGAAAAAAAAAACATGTTTAAAGCTCACTGATGGAGACATAAGCAGTCATTAATCTGACTAAATCATTCAAACCTAAAAACAAAATATTTATTTATGTATTCATTCATTCATTCATTCATTTATTTTAAGATTAGTCATTGTATTTTCAATTTATTCACATTTCCCACTTACTGTAAAAGTGATTTTAAAGTGAACCACATAAGAGGTACCATATTCACTAACCTATTGCAAGTTAACAATACCTAGTCCAGCAATATCAGTGTTATGAGGAAATTAAAAGAAAATGTAAAAAAAAAAACTAACTTGATAGACTTGACCGTATGAATTCAATGTACACTGATCCTTATTAAAGTTAAAGTTATTCAGTCAAGAGCAGTCAGTGACTTTGTCTTGTGTTGATTAACATTAATAAGAACGTCTCAGGTTACGAATGTAACCATGGTTCCCTGAGTAGGGAACGAGACACTGCGTCCTCTAGGGGTCACTATGGGGAACACCTCGTTGTGACCTGTGTCTGAAGCATACATTGAAATTGAACACCAATGAGTTGGCCGGCGACAGCCTCTGACATCACTACCGGCACGACTATAAACAGGCACCGGGAGAACACGACATTCACTTCTTCGTCTGAAGCTTGCGTCCAAAGCATGGCAGGGAGCTAGAGGACGCAGTGTCTCGTTCCCTACTCAGGGAACCATGGTTACATTCGTAACCTGAGACGTTCCCTTTCAAGGGAACTTCGAACTGCGCCCTCTAGGGGTCGCCATGGGGAACAGTATACCTATGCCGCCATGCTGAGGGGAGTGCAGGCCAGAATCATGGTGAACACTAAGTACCAAGTCTACCATTTCCATGGGAGTTGCCCATGGGGCGTTTAGACGGCTGTCTGTGACAGTACCCCTTACGGCCAAAGGCCTAAGCTACATACCCAACTTAATTGTTAGGGCCTCGGCCCGGGGTAGAGCTTAAGGCTTGGAATCAGGAAAGATTCCTTTAAAGGGATACGGCTAAGAACCTAGCATTTTATACTAAGTCTTGCCTGTCACACAGGGGCTACCGCTTGCTCTCGCAAAAGCTTGCTGAAGGAGCTGTCTCAACAGATCTCCAGTAGCAACACCCTATTTAGATAGGTATCCGAGGATACATAGGTGGAGTGGCGCCCAAGATGAACGGGGCTTTTACCAGCTCAAGAAAGGGCACGAAGCAACCACAGGAAGCCCTCACCATATGGGATTTTATAAAGAACACAGAATACTAGCGTGCAAACTTACCACAGTGTGGATTTCAGAAAGTGTGCAAAGACTTCACGTGCACACTTACCATAGCATGGATTGTCAAATACTGTTCTAAGGAGGGGCTCTCGTGGCACTCTGAAAAAGCAGCTCATAGATGGAATGGTGCATCTCAAAACAGTATGTTTGAGAGTCATCAACTCGATCTGTGGAAATAATGCTGGAGCGCTCTGGGGAAAAACAGCGAACTCAGGCTCATATGAGAGGAGAAGTCTGAATTCAGAGTAGCGCGCTCATAGGCGACCCTTCTTGGAAAAGGGGAGCGCTGCTAAACTACCATGAGAATCGCCCAAATAGCCCCTCATGTTGAGGGAAGCGATGCTTGAAGTGTATAAACGAATACACACTGGCTGAATGGAGCCCATGGAACTAAGGTCTAATCATCTCAAGAAAGGGAACGAGGCGGAGCACGTAACCCTTACCATACAGGATTTCAGAAAGTGCGTGCACACTTGCGTGCACACTTACAACTTACGTGGATTTTTAGAAAGTGCGCAAAGTGTTCATGTGCACACTGACCACCATGTGGTTTTCAGAAAGTACACAGAGCTTAGTGTGTGTACCTAAAGGTTCCTAAGCATCGCAGAGGCGCTGAACCGCACGGGAGAGGCAAGCTCAACTTTTACAAACCTCTAGCGAGGGGAGCATCACCTGAGGCAGCATATACAAGAAGACTTCTGTAACTCCCACCTTCACTTCCCGCTGGATGCAACAGCACAACTAAGCAGCCAGGAGACCCCTCAGGGTGACCTGGCTGGACATCCATGAAATTCCCTGCAGTGCTGTGCCAGGCCTGATGATCAAGGAGGCTCCCACAGAAACCTGTGATCTCAGCCTAATACTGGAACATGAAGCCGGATGGCTGGTGCTGACGAGTGTTTAGCAAACACTGTAACTGAGCACTGCAAAGGAAACTCACAGAGTTTATTAGTAGACACATAACCACCAGCAATTTAATACACATAAGTATATACAGAAAGGGTTATTTTTATACTCCCACCCTCCTGCGCTGGAGCCCTGGTCAAGGGGTGCCTCCTTTTAGTCCGGACCATCTGTAAGGTGGTTGCTATGAACATAGAACCAGCCAAAAACATTATAGGTCCAGCATAGGAGACTGTTATGAGAGAGCTGGTGGTTACAGGGGAATTAGGAACCACCTAAGGTTCTGCTTACCTCCTTGTGACCCACAATTCCTCTTACCCCTGCCCGCAGGTGGGGGAGGAGCACGAGTCGCGACACTAGCCTTCTGTGCCCATCTTTGATCCTCAGATCAAGACAGGCCAGGACCCCTATGTTGTTCGGGCTTAGACCTGGACCTTCGTGGAACGAAGGATCTGATAGCAGCGGAGTGCGCCTTCGTCTCCCCAAACTTCTCGATCATCGTCTCAATGGAAATACAGAAAAGTTCAGAAGGCAAAACCTGAGCATCAAGAAGAAAGCCTTTTCTTTCTTCCCGATGTCTGCCAGGTTCATCCACAGAAGTCTCTCCGCTACCACCATGGCCGCCATGGTCCTGCCCATGGCAGAGGCGACCTGCTCGGTAGGCTGGAGAGGAGACCTGTGGTGCGGTGCAGCTCGACTACCTGATCAGGAAAAAAGGCCTTCGCCTCTATCCAGGTCTCTTAGCAGATCAGTCTGATATGCTTGAAGCACCACCATTGTGTGTAATAAAGCCACAGCCTGACCTGCTGCTGCATATGCCTTGCCATTTAAGCGAGATGTATTTCTTGAAGGGGCTTAGATGGCAAGGAGGGAGATTAAGAGAGGATGTCTCCCCCACAGAAAGAAAGCTCTTTCTTCAGGGGGCATCCTCTCATAGCCGTTTTTGTGCATCGCCTCGATGGGACAGTCCCTCTCTATATCATTCAGACAGATCCACCTGAAATTCTCACAAGCTCATTCTCCGCCGTGCCTCAGCAGCGGCGGGTCCTGAGCCGCGGGAAGCAGGTGACTGCCTTTTCTCCTTTTTTTTTTTTTTTTTTTGGGTCCGGAAAGGAGACGAACAAGAGCTGAGCTTTTTCATTGAAAAAACAACTCACAATACACGCAGATTGCCTCCTCAAAGACATCGTGAGTGTGCTCTTTACCCAAACAAATGACACAAAGATTGTGTGTGTCATCGGGTGTTAAATAACGCCAACACGGATGCACATTGTCTTAACGCTAGCTAGTAGTCGCCATGATAGACAGAGAAAGATCGCTCTTACTGGTTTCTTTCAGATGCACACTTCAAACAAAACAGTTAGTGAAGACGAAGAAGGGAATGACGTGTTCTCCCGGTGCCTGTTTATAGTCGTGCCGGAAGTTACGTCAGAGGCTGTCGCCAGCCAACTCGTTGGTGTTTTTTCAATGTATGCTTCAGACACGGGTCACGACGAGGTGTTCCCCATAGCGACCCCTAGAGGACGCAGTTCGAAGTTCCCTTGAAAGGGAACTGTATCAGACTGCTGTCACTAATGCACAGATTTATTATACTAACACACATCCAGTTCTCATTCAGTTGGTCACTCTCAACGTCACGTCGGTGACTGACTAATTGGGATATCGCTTCGATAGACCAATCTACTTCGAGTGTAAACTAAACGAGCCAATGCACATTGGCATGCAATTATTGCATCCAGCTGCTGCTGATCACAGAGTGAGTATAATAAGGCAGCAGGTGCAATGCATACCAGCTTTTCGCTTCGGAGCCGAGCTTTAGTATCGTTCTGCTCAATTGTGTCTGCTGTGAACTACGAGTTCAGCATGATCTCGGAAGCTTTGCGTGTTGGCGAGACGGCGCTTCAGCGGTGGTTGTTCCCGAGCTGAGTGGGTTGCACACTTCAGGTTGCACTACCCCCTGTCGTGTTGCAAGCAGCCAATTCCCCTGTGCGCCTCAGCACTAAAAGAGCATTTCCTAAAGAGCAAATTTCTCTAAAAGAGCTTCACCCATGCGTTTCTGGGTGCGGTCGTTACCTGGCAAAGGGTAATGGTAACGATCGCTGCCTCGTGTGTCTGGGCATCAAGCATGCTGAGGTAGCTTTCGTGGATGAGTCATGTTCCCACTGTGGGAAGATGACCATCTCGGAGCTGCGAACCAGGCTCCGCTACCTTCAAAAAAGGGGGCGGAGTCCCGTTGCTGCTGCCGCGATCTGGAGCTTGTTCAGGCAGCCAACAGACAAGAACCACTTCCAGCAGCAGCATGGGCGGTTTGAGGATTACAGTGGTGGCAAACCCTGCAGAGAACCAACCCTCTGTGCTTCCTTCCCGGGCCTATAGGCATTCGTCTGGTGTAACCGGTAGTGCTTATATGGCTTGCGGGGAAGCTTCTATACGCTATGGTGTTACTGCAGGTGCACCAGGCCAAGGCACTGAAGGACCTGCATGAGGGTGGTCAGGGCCAGGTGGAGAATCTGGAAATCTCGACGAGACAGCGGCTTTTTCTATTTCTGGGTCCCAGGAGGGCACGGAGAGTTGCGGACAGCTAATCATCAGACCTCACTCATCCTTCGCCTTTGCCAGTAGTCAGCATCAGGCGTTCGAGAGCATCAACAAAGGCCCTAATCACGCACCCTCTGCCAACCTATATGGAACCCCACATTCACACCACACTCCGGCCTGCTCACAAGCCGCCCGATTTGGTTCCCTGTGTTCCACCTCGCTGCCCCACTGCGGGTACGGCTGTGGTTCTGCTGGTCCCTCTTGTTCAGTTTCTAAGCGCCTGGTCAGCGCTACCCAGCCTGTCTCGCCAGCTTCTGCGGACCATTAGCCTTGGCTATGCGATTCAGTTCGCCCCGCGTACCCCCAAGTTCAGCGGTATCCGCTTCACTACAGTGAAAGCATCCGATGCCCCTGTTCTGCGGACAGAGATCACAGTCCTACAGGCGAAGGACGCGATAGAGCCGGTCCCTCCAGCCGATATGAGGAAGGGGTTTTACAGCCTTTACTTCATTGTACCCAAGAAAGGCGGTGGGTTATGGCCAATCTTGGATCTGCGAGTTTTGAACCGGGCCCTTCATTGGCTACCGTTCAAGATGTTGACGCAGAAACACATCTTCAGGTGCGTCCGTCCCCAAGGTTGGTTTGCAGCGATCGACCTGAAGGATGTGTACTTTCGTGTGTTGATCCTTCCACACCACAGACCTTTTCTGCTGTTCGCTTTCGAAGGACGGGCGTATCTGTACAAGGTCCTGCCCTTCAGGCTGTCCCTGTCTCCCCATGTCTTCACAAAAGTCACGGAGGCAGCTCTTGCTCCCCTCAGAGAGCAGGGTGTTCGCATTTCTCAATCATCTAGATGACTGACTTATACTAGCACAGTCTCTGGATCAGTTGTGTGAGCACAGGGACTTGGTGCTCCTGTACCTCAGCCTGTTGGGCCTTCGGGTCAACTGGGAAAAGAGCAAACTCTCCCCGATGCAGAGGATCTCTTTTTTCCGTATGCAGTGGATTCGATCGAACAGACAGCATGCCTCACTTGAATATGTTCAAGGGCAGGACAGCGGCTGCAGCAGCACTTACACCGCTCGGACTGTTACATATGAGACCGCTCCAGCACTGGCTTTATGGCCGAGTCCCGAGGTGGGCGTGGAAGCGCTGCACTCACCAGTCCAAGTCACACCGGCCTGTTGCCAAACCCTCATCCCATGGTCAGATATTGCATTTCTCTGGGCAGGGGGTGCCCCTAGAGCAGATCTCCAGGCATGCAGTGGTTTACATGGATGCCTCCACCACTGGCTGGGGGGCCACGTACAACGGGCATGCAGTCTCAGGAGTTTGGACGGACCTGCAGCTGCAGTGGCACATCAATTGCCCAGAGTTGTTAGCAGTGCGCCTTGCCTTGAACCGAATACGAGGCAAGCATGTGCTGGTCCGAATGGACAAGACAGCGACCGTTGCGTACATCAACCGATAAGGTGGTCTGCACTCCTGACGCATGTCGCAACTCGCCCGCCACCTCCTCTTTTGGAGTCAGAAGGTTCTAAGGTCACTTTGTGCTGTTCACATTCCGGGCCTGCTCAACCGTTCAGCCGACGAGCTGTCTCGAGCAATGCTCCCGGGAGAATGGCAATTCCATACCCTGGCGGTCCAGCTGATTTGGAGTCGTTTTGGAGTCGCTCAGGTAGACCTGATTGCTTCTTCAGAGACCTCTCACTGCCAGTTGTTCTCCCTGACCGAGGGAACTCTTGGCACGGACGCACTGGCACACAGCTGGCCACGGGGCCTACGCAAATATAAGTTTCCCCCAGTGAGCCTTCTTGCGCAAACACTGTGCAAAGTCCGGGAGGACGAGGAGCAAGTCTTGCTAGTGGTGCCGTATTGGCGCACTCGGACCTGGTTCCCTGAACTAGTGCTCCTTGCGACAGCCCCTTATTGGCCGATTCCTCTGAGGAAGGATCTACTGACTCAGAGACAGGGCACCGTTTGGCACCCGCGTCCAGACCTTTGGAAACTACATGTCTGGTCCCTGGATGGGACGCGGAGGTTCTAGGTGACCTACCCCAGGAGGCAGTGAACACCATAAATTAGGCAAGAGCACTGTCTACGAGACATGCTTACGCCTTGAAGTGGAACCTATTCGTTGAGTGGTGTTCTTCTCGCCGAGAAGACCCCCGAAGATGCCCGATTGCGGTCGTGCTTTCCTTTCTGCAGCAAGGCTGGAGCGAAGGCTGTCTCCCTCCACCTTCAAAGTCCAGGTTACCGCTATTGCTGTGTACCATGACCCTGTGAATGGGAAGTCTTTAAGTAAGCATGACCTCGTCATCAGGTTCCTTAGAGAGGCCAGGAGGTTAAATCCTTCCCAGCCCCCCTCTATACCCTCTTGGGACCTGACTCTAGTGCTAAAATCACTACAGCAGGGCCCATTCGAGCATTTGCATTCAGTTGAGCTAAAGGTTCTTTCATTGAAAACTCTGCTCCTGCTTGCACTTGCCTCCATCAAGATGGTAGGGGACCTACATGCAATTAGTCGGTCAACGACATGACGTCTCCATTCCCTCCTTCAGGGAACGAGGGTTACCATACGTAACTGAGATGTTTTCTGTTTACGTTCACTTAAGACGTGCAGAGTATGCCAGGCATATGGCCCCCAGACGCTATAGAGGGCCCCAAATCACAACTTCAACACAAACACGTTAATTAATAATATTGAAGTAAAATACAAATAAGAATCTGTAAATTATAGAAAGGCAAGAGTGAAGGAGAGCATGCTCTAGTTAGAAATATGTCACATAACTTTAAATGCAAAAAAAAAAAAAAAAAAAAAAAAAAACATGAAAAGAAATTTACATTTATGCATTTAGCAGACACTTTCATCCAAAGCGACTTACAGTGCACATTCAGGCTAAAAATTTTTACCTAACATGTGTTCCCTGGGAATCGTACCCACAACCTTTTGCGTTGCTAATGGAATGCTCTACCACTGAGCCACAGGAAATATCAGGGGCACACAAAATCTCAATAACTATTATATATGACAATCAAACAAATGGTCGTGCATGCACTGAAAGCTGTGAAGTAAACTGACCTTGAAACAGAACCTGTCCCAGAGCAAGTCATGGTCAGAGAATCACCTGGTTTCTGGAAAACACCCAGCTCTGCAGTGAGCTAAATGCAAAAACCGGGGTGTGACTCCTGAGGCTCTCACTCAGGTGTTCACTGACATGATCGAGCGAGAGTATCTGAGGTGGAATGTGACATTTAATATGTGCTGCTGCCAGATGAACTGAATATCATTTGATCATCTCGCCTTGACTCTGTTTGATCTGAGTATTACAGCAGAGAGCAGAGAGTCTGACAAAGACTCAAGTGAAACTTATTTATTTTACGTTTCTGAACTCATAAGTGTAGTGACACAAGGGTTTATTTGTGTTTCCTATTTTCTACTATTCTTTGTGTTTTCTCTGTTTATTAAACACTGGGGAAATAAATCCAAACTTGTGTACATCATGTTCTGGAGCTTTATTTATCAGTCACTGCTACAAAAGAGTATAAGCTTAATTATCACGGCAAATAAAACATAGGCCTGCTTAAATAAGTACATGAATCAGTTCTACCAACTGAGGACCAAGATCCTGTCATTTTTCCTAGTCGCCAAAGATATTTAAAAGCAGAAAGCTGCATCTAAATTGTAGTATTTGTATTTGACGTATTGATGTAACTTTGCAAATTATTCATGTTAAGTTATGTGCCATATTTCTAACTAGAGCATGCTCTACACTTTTATAGATAGATAGTTTTATGAATCAATTTCTTTGACAAGTGAATTTACTGAAGACTAGCAGGTATGTAGTCTATTCAGTTAATTCAAAATATGTGCACATTTAAGCAATTAATCTTTCTGAAAACAGTTCAGTTAATGTTTCTTGTCTCATTACATTGACAATTATGAATAAAATAAATCACGCCAGTCAAAGCCAACAAATTCAATACAAAAAGGTTCAGTTAGACAGAAGTTGGTTTGCATGGAGGCCCGGTTCCAGTAAATCACTGAGGGTGCTTCTGAAATTACTGAGGGTTCTTTAGCCTAAATACACAATTATATTTTTGTCCCATCTTTTGCTAAGTTTATCACTATAATAATCATTGCTATTTTGAGAGTAAATCCCCAAAAATAGGTGTGTGTGAATGGGCCAAAACACATAATGAAACATACATACACACAGACACACAAATTAAATAATGAGCGCTCATTTTATCATTAACAAGCTGTCACTTGTAACGAGGAGTCAAAGACATTTGGATCCATGTGCAATGTTTATTATGAACTCGTAGTGAAAACAGGCAGGGTTCATAACTACAGCGTCAGAGATTTCAGAGACAGTCAATATCAAGGTCGGTTACCAGGCTTGAATAGGGGCAGGCGGCAGACAGGAGACAGGTCGTAGACAAAGCAGAGGGTCAGTAAGGCAGGCGGCAAAGGATCGTCAGAATCAGAACAGTTCAAGGTAATACACGGAAAGGCAGACAGGGATAAACGCTCAGAATTGCAAGTCAGGCTAAACAAGACTTCACAATGAGTGAGTGTTTGTCTTCAGCTTAAATAGGGCATGGAATGAGGAACACCTGGTGGTGATTAGTCTGAGGTACAGGGCCACTGGGTTATGTAGTCCATGAGAATGTCAGTACTCAGGTGAAGGTGACCTCCGGTGGCCGTCGGAGAGAGCCACAGAGGCCTGGGTCGTAACATCACTCATCTCAGTTAATCGCAGTCTCACAAAGTTATGGTATAATCTATAAAGATTATTTTTACATCATGTCTGCACTTTTTATTTTATGAGATGACTCATGAGTGCGTTGGGTATCGTTTGAATTTTATCAATTCCGATTCCATTTTTTATTTAATTTTTCCCACTGTTTCGATTCCAATGTCATTAAAAAAATAAAGTCAAACATTAACGATCTAAACGCAAAGTGTAAAGCGCACGGCACAGGTGCACTCAGGGCGTGTCCAAATGCACTTTTGCTATTTTAACGATGGAAAAACGGTTGGCGCGCCCAGGCGCATGGTCTAAACGGGTTGTCCCTATTCTCTTAATGAGTAATGGTGTGTTTTTTTGGGCGTAACGTGCAATAAACCAATCAGAGTCTCATCTTCCATTCCCTTTAAGAGCCAGTTGTACTCGTGCCATGACGGATTTGCTATTTACACGGCGGAATTTGGCAAGCGCAAAGACAGAACGCATCTCCAAAAGGAAACGGAGCTGCTCGTGCGCGAGCAAATAGGTAGCCTAATTCTGATACATGCGATGACTATCCATTATGACATGTAGGCATTTTTATATTTAATTAGCCTTAAAAAAAAATCTTATGCATTGCAATCCTTTAATTTTTTATATTTGGCATGTTTGTGTGCTGCTGTGCGTCCCTGTGTTTAATAAGCACCGTGTACGCGCGTTGTGGATCCGCCTATACTAACACGCTCTTTAGATAACAAAGAAAAAAAAAAGGCATTGCGCCAGACTTTAGACCGGGTTTGAGTTGGTCTAGTGCGCAGTCTATTTTCAGCTCCTTAAAATAGCAATGCGCCAGCAATGAGCCTGAACACAACCTCTTTTTTAGACCAGCACTCCCATGGGCGCACAAATGGGCACAAATGCATTGCTAATTAAACGACGTGGAGCTGGACGGGGAAAATGCGAACGGCACCGGACTGAAACTAGCAAACACACTTGCGCTGCGCCTTGCGTCGCTTTGCGCCGGGTGTATGATAGGGCCCATAATGTTGTGTATTAAGACTAGAGCACCCTTAATTTTTTTTTTTTTTTTTTTTTTTTTTTTTTTTTTTATGGAGGTTGTGGTTCTCTCATGGTTCTGAAAAAAAATAAAAAATAAAAAAAAATAAAACAAACAAAAAAAAATAAACAAACTTTTATAAAATGAACACTGGATGAATCAGTGTTTCTGAACGAATCTCTTGAATAATTCAAAGATAACCCATCCCTCAGGTGCTTAAGCTGATGCACCCAAACACAAACTTTGAATTTGGATGTACAATGAATGACATTGCAAAATAGCTACAAAAGTAAAACTGAATAAGTCTGTTTTCAAAGTCAAAAAGCAGACACACTAGAGCATTTGTTTACGTTCATTTATGGAAGTGGTATTTACAAACTGAATAAATTACTGAAGAAAAAAAATACTGCATCCTCAATAAAAAAAAAAAGAGAGATTACCGGTCAAATGTTTGGACACATTACAATTTTTTATGTTTTTGAAAGAAGTTGCTTATGCTTATCAAGACTGCATTTATTTGATTAAAAATTTATCAAGACTGCATTTATTTGATTAAAAATAGAGGAGGATTTTGAATGAATGAATGATGAATGAATGAATGAATGAATGAATGAATGAAAGAACAAAATAATGAATTAATGAACAAATGAAATAACGAACGAATGAATGAATGAATGAATGAATTAATTAATGAAATAACAAATGACTGCATGAATGCATGAATGAATGAATGAATGAATGAATGAATGAACGAACGAACTAACAAATTAATGAATGAATAGTAATCTTTTGTAACAATACAATTCAAAAGGCTGTAATTCAATAGAAGACATTTTAAGAAACCAATAGTTTCATTCATAAAGTGGTAGTAAACACTTATAAACACCCGATCAACACTAAAAACTTCAGTTGTGATCATTTTAAACTGCATCCCTACAGACTTCACTCTAACTGAAAAAAAATATATATATATTCTTATATAGCACGTGCATTGCTCAGAAAATATAAAATGCTTCAAAAACCTGTGCTTCTCCTGTTGGATAACAAAGATGATAAACCCAGCTCATTAAATATTCTGCTGTCAAAGCTTCAACGTGCTGATCAAGCTGACCATCCTGCATTCATCATTATCAGTGCTGTTATCATGAGAGCTGCTCCAGCAAAAGTTGATTTGAAGCTTAAAATGGAGCTCTTACCAGAGGAGAAGAAGAGGTTTGCTCAGAAAAGGCTTGAAATGGAACAAAGGAAAATGCCACCAAAGTTTCATGCCTTTAACATAATGCAGGGAGGTTTCAAGAAAGAGGATGCTGGGATAAACTGATCACACAAGCAATGGTAAAATCCTGTTGAAAATCACAAGGAGTCCAGCAGCACAAGACTTCTCAGTGTTTTTTTGGCTTTGATAAATTCATATGTCCAAGGTTCACACTTGTCAAAGCTTTTCTGCAAGGAATTTATGGATCAAACAAAACAGCCAACCAATGAGGAAAACCCCAAACTGAAAATGGATCTCATAGTCATTTTCTCAAAAGAAGAACATAGAAAGGCAAAGGCATACGCTTGGCACATCCAATGATTGCTGATGCCTGTCTAAAAATGTTCACTGAGCACAAACTGAGAAGATCTGACATCGCTCAGGACTTCTTGAACAGTTTGGTAAAAGGAAAGCAGAGTGATTTTAACACAATTTGCAGTATAATGTTATCTGCACGAGACTGATGTGGGACTGATGGAAAAACAGCTTGTTGTTTCCAGACTGGATTCTTGACATCATAAGAAAATAAATACTAACCCAGTGCATTCGTTTGTTTGGAGCTGGCCTCAGATTTTTTCAACAAAACCCTTATTATCCCAAACACTTGCACGTGTGTATTACACTGAAGTGGAAGAGGACAACAATATGAGGAGGCAAGAAAATGGGCAAAGAGGCCAAAAATTCTAACGTAAAGGACACTTTGGGAAAAGTTTACAAAAAACAGCTTATTCGGTCTAAATAAACTTTCCAAGACATAAAAGCGTGTTTTAAACCGTTAAATGCATTTAAAAAGATGAAGAGAAAGCAGCTGAAAATGACTCAGAAGACAACACCACATTCATAGCAATGGTCTTTTTGGGTTCCTCCATGTTTACAAGATCATACATCCAAAAACCCCTCTTGAAAACTATGATCAAGCATACAGTAAGTTCATCAGTTGGTCTCAAAGGCGATGTGGAGACGAAAATATGATTTCTTTGAATGGTACCCCCTGGCATTCCTAAAACCAAGTATTGAAAAAGACAACCCAGAATTCATTCAGAAAGATGCTGAGGAGTGCTACATGCAATACAGGTACATCTAAAAAAGTAGAATATCATCGAAAAGTTCTTTATTTTTTGTAATTTAATTCAAAAAAGCAAACTTTCTTGTATTCTAGATTCATTGCACATAAACTGAAATATTTCAAGAGTTTTTTTTTTTTTTTTTTTTTTTTTTTTCTGATGGATACGACTTTATTAAATTTAAAATTCAGTATCTCAAAAAATTGAATATTTTCTCAAAGATCAATCAAAAAAAAAAAAATTACAAAACAGAAATGTTCACAGTAGGTTTAATTATGCACTCAATACTTGGTTGGGGCTCTTTTTGCAGGAATCACCGCTTCAGTGCGGCGTGGCATGAAGGTGATCAGTCTGTGGCACTGCTGAAGTGTTACTGAGCTTTGAATACAGAGGAGCTGAAGGTTTAGCGGCTTCATCTCCTCTGTATTGTTTTGTCAGATGTTACTATCTTCATCTTCACATACTGTTTTTTATTAATGGTCAATCTTCACATAAATTATGTCCTTACTCCAGCTCTGCTTCAATGCTATATATTTGAAAACTCTGTAGTATGAAACACATGAACACTGAGCAGTGTGGGGGGACTATTACATAATCTTACCTGTTTCAAAATTTTGTATGTAATTGAAACTGACTGCATAAAGTTTAAATTTAGACCAAAACACTTTTTTTTTCTTTTTTTCTTTTTTTTTTTTTTTTTTTTTTAGTGTAGTATTCATTCTTTGCATCATGTCTTGTGCTTTCTCCAGTTCTCTTCGTGAATGATTTCAGTCACGTGTGCCATGAGCCCTCCAAAAAATGCATCTTGCTGTCATACTGTTAAAATACTCCCACAATATGCAAAATAACATTGCAAATGTTTTATAGACAGGTAAAGAACTAATCAAGCATTAAATCAATAGCTTACTTGTGATGGTTTTGTACTCAAAGTAAAAATTTCTGTGTAAAAATCCCAGTGAATCAGAGCTCTGCTGCAGATGTCATTGCGGATATCAAAGTCTTTCTTTTTCTTTCTTTCTTTCTTTCTTTTCTTCTTTCTTTCTTCTTTTTCTTTTCCTTTTCTTTCTTTCTTTCTTTGGTTTCTTTCGTCTCCCATTCTTTCTTCTTCTTTCTTCTTTCTTTTCTTTCGCACTTAGTCTTGCTCTTCAAATCTTTGACATAAAAATCAGTTAGATCTAGCCCACAGTTTAATTCAAATACAGTGGGTTTGCAAGACCCCAAATGGGACAGTGACTGCGAAAATATACCTTAAGTTATTGTTTTGTTTTTTAATCGGTTTCTAACACACGCTTATTACTTGCCTTTATGTGTTGTTTAAACAGTTTAGGAAGAGGCTAAAATTGCAGCAAAAATCACGTTTTTAAAAACAACTGTTTTTGAACACACAGAGGATGCGTTCCCTATGTATATTTTATTTTGGCTTTTGCGATGCCTGATGCTCGCCTTGGATTTGATCTGAAGGTGGCAGAATAAACATTTCCTCTCTGTTGTGTATTTTAATCTCCAAATGACCAGAGCCTCTTCTTGGTGTTGACCTTGTTTTTTTTACCACGTATGCTGCAGCTGCTAAAGAAAGCGACTAAGAGCCCCAAGAAGGTTAAGACTTGCCAAAAAACCCACGACAAAGCAAAAGCCTAAAAAGGCACCTCAGGAAAGCAGGAAATAAAAATAAAAAATCTAACTGTTTTAATTATACCAATGCTCTTTTTTTCAGAGCCCCTTCACCTAACTTATCGAGTAAAGAGATATAAACTAATTCACAATAATCAAACTCTTGGGCAAAACTCTTGGGCTGTGTTCGTTTTTCCCAAAAGCATTGTAAAAAACCTAAGTTACAACCATTGTTACCCAACGTAGCTACCGATACACTTTGTACCTGGTTTGACCTTGGTCCTCTTAGTGTCCCTAATTTTTAACGAATTTGAAGGACCATTGCTTTTAAGTGAAAAATTCTTTGGCACTCTCTTATTACTTTTGTTTTTTTTAGTCAGTCTATTTAAGATCTAACGACTTTATTTTATGTCCCAACATGTTTTAAATGTTTCTTGGTATCTTCATTTGGCTTTTAATGTTGTTGATTATTTTCTGTGCAAAGTTATAATAAATATAGCTCGGTTTCACCTCGAACAAAAACACGATTTTAATACTACTACTTTAAAGATATATTTTTTTTATGACAAAATATTTGTATTTTAATCAAGCAAAACAAAGCAGTTGTATTTTGAAATACTTTAATAATTATTGCTGCAACTAACAATTTATTTTGGTACTCCTTTAATCGAACTGATGATTTTGACAATGGACTAATAGTTTTAGTATGACTTACAATTATATAATGAAACTAATGATGAGACAAAATAATTTTTTTCAATAAAGTTTGAAAAACCAGTTTTGCGCATGGTTTTTTTTAATTGAACAACACTTAAAAATTCATAACATAATATTCTGAATATGAAACGTAACCAAAAACACTTACAGACATTTGTATTATAACAAATACCTGCAGAAGGGCGACTCAACGGGTCCTTGGTGCTGTATTTTTAAAATTGCGACTTAATACAAATTGCACAATTTAGAGACTAGTTTATTCAGCCTGTGTAGGCAGAGGGTTTATAAATGATTACCTACAATCTAGCTCTCTGAGAAAGAGAATTAAAACCCGTTTTCCCGAGATGAACGTTAAGCATCTCCAAACTCACAGCATATGCAGAAGAAGAGTTTGTGTACCACACTGCTGAGATGGAGACACATAATAACAGTGCAACAAAACCCGTCCTACTTTAAACCCGAAAACAGTGCAGGCTAGAATATCGAACAAAATACTGCAAGCACTATCAAGGTTTTTACCACAAACTCACTTTAGCTACTTTATCGCGAGACCCGCTTTCACCTCGAGGATTTAATATCACAAGATGGCAGAGCGCTGAAATCTGGGCGAAACGGTCTTTATTATATCAAGAAGCCTGCAAGAATCGTTAATTTACAAGAAACGGAGTGTTTTATTGAAAACACACTGACCACTAATTTCAAATCTGACTCCCTTTTTACACATTCAGTTGTTTCATTCCCTTTGCATTGATAGGGCTTCTTAAGGGCGACTTTCCCCCGGGCGTAATTTCAAAAGTCAAATTCAAGTATTCAAGCACCTTGTACGAACCCTGAATACCTAATTTCAGAAATTCTGAAAATTAGCATTTGTAGGGACCTGCATAATGTAATAACTGTACATAATATGTAAACAACTGCCACAATGTAATAAATATTGCATTATTATTGTAATAAAATGTTCATAATGTAGTAATTTTCTTAAAATGTAATAAAATCTTGAGCTCATAATGCAATAACAATTATTACATTATGAGAAATGTATAACATTATAAACTGACCAAAAATGTCGTAATATACTGTTAATTATATAATTATACTTACAATAAAGTATAAGCAGCCCAGTATAGGGACAGTCAATATATATATATATAGTAGTGGTGGCCGTTTATCTGGCGTAACCCGTGCTGGTACTTATGACAGCAACAGGATGTAATTGCAAGGCGTCTTTATGTACAACGCAAAGCCACAGGCAACAGAGTCACAGGAAACACAGTCGTCCGACACAATGCTGGTGTATGTGACGCAGGACTCGGGCACAGATGGTTGTGCTCAAATCCCGTGATGATTCCCTCGAATCCTGGGCGTGCATCCTACGTGACCGTGCTATAATCCCAGTGCTCGTGTCAGATCCCGGACAAACCGACGACGACGACAAACAGACTCAGGGCAGGGACCTCAACGGACATCGGACAGGTACGTAGCACACCAGGGAGAACAACGATCTACAACTATGAAACAACGTTTTACTTGAACTTATAAAGGGCACAAACAATTGAGCCGTGGCGCTGCTGATCATCGCTGATCATTTGCCACGCCCACAGACCCCACAACAGCACCTAGACAGAGAGCGAGATGAATCCATGAACCGTGACAGTAGCCCCCTCAACCTAAAACGCCTCTGGCGTTCCCGGCTGACCTACCTGCGATTGTAATCATCGATCAGAGAGTTATCCCGAAATTGCTCCTAGCAGGCACCCACTTTTTCTCTCCTCCGGAGCCGTAACCTTCCAGTCCACACCAAGTACTGAAATCCGCGTCCCCCATCCTCTCGGTCCAGAATAGACTAACCAAAGTAAGTAGGTTCCCCATCTACCAGACGCGCGAGGGGAGAACCGGATACCGGCGTATTCATGGGTGCCCAAAACGACGGGTTAATCTTTAGTATACATGGAAGCGGGGTGAATCTCCTGTCGCTGGAGGTAGTGTTGAGGTTACGTTGCCACCGACTATCTTGGTGCCTAGGAAACGGGCCATAAATTTGGGAGCAATTTTATTAGAGACGGAGCGAGAGGAATGTTTCTTGGTAGAAAGCCACTTTTTGCCCCCGACGTATACGGGATGCTTTTGACCGGTGGGCCGTCGGCCTTGTCCTTGGGCGCGCCCCCACTTGGAGAAGAGTCCACGGCGCTAAGTTCCAGTTTGGTTGCCACACTCTGGACGAATGCGTGAGCGAAGGGAGAATGTTTTTGGGTTCTCGTCCTCC